>NW_025878665.1:0-5124 GCF_002878395.1 Capsicum annuum
AAATACCAATTATATAACCCAAAAATTACAAGGATACAATAAACTAATCGCACTACCCAAAACTAACCCAAGCCTAGTTAAAACTTGTTTTGACTATGGACTACTAAATACCATATATACCCAAGACGGAGAAGAGCTAACAGCTATGGAGGAATTATACAAGATATTCACTACCTATAAAAGAATAACAAAAGGAAATTTATTTTATATAAAGTGTTATACTGCACCAGCAGAGATATTATATGATGAGATAAAACCAGTGATACAAGTTGTAAAGATAGGACTGACAAGAGATATGATTATACCAGAAGATATATCGCAACAACCAGAGATACCTAGAATCGAGATACCAGATTTTTATGCAAATAAAAGACTTATTGGACTAGCTACGATCATACAAGAACTAGCAAATAACTACGCTAACGGAAATCCAATATGGAGCTACTATTCAAGAGATCACCAAATGATATATTCAAATTCGAAAGAACTAAGACAAGCAGATATGGAAGACGTAAGACAATGGATACTGACGCTACTTAACCCAGAAAAACAATCTACCGCGAGAGCAATAAAAAAGGGATTTATTTCAGACGGATTGCTAACAAGATACTGTAAAATAATTGGACATAAATATCCAGACCACCAATGTTCGAGGTGCAATGGAGAAGATAATATTATTCCAGAGGTACATCTAGAATAAAGAAATGCCAGCTGGAAAGATAAGATAAAGAGCAATAATGGAGCAGATAAAGAGCAATAATGGAGCAGATAAAGAGCAATAATGGAGCAGATACGACAAAATCAACGGAGACAAGATACTGTACAAAGACAGAATTATTATTAATGTAGCAAAAGTCTTACTTGTAATAGTAGAACATTAATTAGGATGTAGAAAAACTTTACGTAAAAGTTAGAATAGTTAAGAAAAGATAGAATAGGATAGGCCTTATGGCCACCTTTATTGACTTTTTTTTAGAATTAAAAACATGTGAATGTAAAAGAGTTGTAAATTTTCGTTCTATATATATCAAAGGCAGAAGGCATTGCAAGAGCAAGCCTTCATGCGTTGAAGGACTTTACTCTCTCCAATCCATAAAATAAAAATATTACTCAGTTAATTAGATAAACATACTCCAATGGAAAAAGCTATGGAACAACAAAACTCAGAAACATCAAAGCTACCCGAACAGGTATATCTATTTATAATTATGAATAGCTAATTTCATAATTCCCAACAATCATGATGTGATAAAATGAATTCATATTAGTTACTTTATAGTAGAATTATTCGAAGAATAATATGTTAAGAAGTTTATTAACAAAGAGGAAACGGAGAAAAATCCCTAAGGACTATGCCATCCTAAAGGTGAAACCAATGAGGCAAGAAGCCGTGGCGGGGAGTAACCAGAGTAGAGGCGCTGTTTAAGGGAAAAAGTATCCAAACTACCATGTTAATAGTGACGGAAGAACATATTATTTAAGAATAATCTAGTATATAGTAAGCCAATATGACCATATTTTGTTGTGTACATGATTGAAGGGAATATTTTGAAAAAAGTAAATTTATGAAAATGAATGATAATATATCTGATGTGATGGTAGATAAATTCAAAATACTTATTTTGTATGCACTTAGAAATATAAAAGTGGCAGATATAAGAAAAATCATATTAGAAAAAGCTTTTGGTAAAAATTATATGACTAGAGTAAATTATATATCACAACTACCTAACTACTCTTATAAATACTTGCGATGATAAGTTACATAAAATTTTTAGAAAAAGATATAAAAAAAAAAAATATGCAGTTACTAGAAAAACAGATAAAAATAAATATAGTTAAATACATGGAAAATAAAGATATAAAATCTCTTAATAAAAATATGCAAAAACTACTAAGGCTAAAACAAACAACTACAAAACACTATAATAAAACCAATTTTAAAAAATAGATTATCTAGATTATCTTAAAGTTTTAATCTTATATATACTTAAAGATATAGAAATAATAGATATTAAGAAAATAATATTAGAAGAAGTAATAAACTATGAAATTGAAACTGAAAATTGTCTAGAACAGTTATACGAAGAAATTTACCCAGAAGGATATTATTCAGATTAAAAAATGTTAGAATATATTAGACAAACTAGAGAAAATCAAGAAAACCTAAATAATGAAATTAATTATAGAAACCGAATTAGACAAATAATGAAAGACCTAAAAGAAAAATTAATATGGATAGAAAAAACCTTAGAAAATTTAGATAAAAGTACATGTGATAGTTTATATAATTTAAAAAACTTACTACGAGAAGAACAACACAAGATAATAAATAACATTGAAAATTTAGAATTAGATATACATTATAGTACAGATAGGATAAATTATTATACAAGAATTTGTAACTCTACAATTACTACAGGATAAAATAATTAATGAATATATCTTACGAAAAAAGTAAATTATTAAAAGATATTAAAATAAAAAATCCACGCACTAATAAAAATAGATTCATTAGAAACCTATTAAATCTATTATACCTATTAAATCCGCACACCCCCCTCCAAATGGTATCAGAGCTAAGTAATTTAAAAAGTACGGAAGAGATATATGTTAGAGTTAGAGTTAGAGTTAGATTTATAATAAATTAATTATGCGAAGACCATTTAAAAATAGAGAAGCTTTTAGAAAAATTAAAGAATCTTTAATTAGTAATTATTCAGAATATATAAGTCTAAATAAAACAAAAGAAAATCCACAAAAACTAGCCTATTTAATTACATTAATATCTAGTATTGAATCAAAATTAATAACACATTTAAAATCTAGAAGAATGAAACATATACCGCCTAATTATAATAAAATTAGATTTAGATATCCACCAAGATATTATAAATATAATTTAAAATGAATAAAGTACAACAATATAAAGAATTAAAACAAATTATCTCTGAAAAACGAAAAGAATTAAAAATAAGAATAGAAAGACTACATTATAATATATTTGCAGGAGTTAGTAAAAATTCAATAGATATACAAAAAGATGAAATATCAAAATTAGAATCACAAATAGATAGTTTAGAATATATATATCAACATGAACTATTCACAATAAAATGAACAAAGAAGAATTTATAATAGATGAAAAAATATATGAAAACTATGAAGGATCAAAAATAAAAATAGTATTTTCTAATCTAGGACGAAGATATAAGAAAATAGGTGAACATTTATATCTAATGTCAGAAAAAGAAGAATTAAAATTAGAAGATAAATTAACAGCAATGGTAAGAATTGAAAAAGAAAATGAAGAGATAGACAGGAAAAAAGAAATAGAAAAAATAAAACAACAAACTACGGAAGAAATACGAAAAATAGAAGAAACCAAAAATAGTAGAATTGCTGAATTAGAAAAAGAATTACAAATGTTAAAAGAATTGTATGAACAAAGACAAAAAGAAAAAGAAGAAAAAGATAGAGAACAGAAATTACTAAACGAGATAAATCAATTTAAGGAAAAATTAGAAATAAAAAATGAAGAATTAGAAATAAATAACATAGATATTGAAGAAACAGATAATTATGAGTCCGAAGATAGTGAAACATACACAGAAATATTAACAAATACAAAAAATTTAGAAATCAACGAAGAACAAAAAATTAATGAGGAAAACTTAGAAAATACCCAAACAGAAATAAATATTCTTGATAAAAAAGAAAATGAAAATATAATACCTAAAACAACAGAAATAAGAAAACCTATATATTATAAGAATAAGTTTAAAAAATATAATGAATATGATAAATGGATACCAAAACAAATAGTGAATAAAAATTATAACTTTTTAGATCTAGATTGTGTAATAGATACAGAAAAAACAATACAATTATGGATAGGATATATGACAAAACAATTATTAGATAATAATATAAATATAACAGATGCACCGGAATATATAGAAAAAACATTAATAGGATCAGTAAAACTATGGTTTGCAAATCTAACCGAAAATAGCAAAAAAGTATTAAGAACTAATAAACCTATAGAAGGAACATCATCGACAACAACAAAACTAACACCTATAGAATTATTAAAAAAATATGAAACAGCTATAAAAGATGAATTTGGAAGTACGACAACAATTGAAGAAGAACAAAATGAAGAAAAAGATACAAATAGAAATTTAATGTTAAAATTAGCAATATGTAATATGTGTTATATAGATGAATATACTTGCGCATTTAAAGAATATTATTACAAAGGAGCATATAGTATAGAAGAAAGTAAAGAAATAAGAAAGTTATATTTTAATAAATTACCCGAGCCATTTAGTTCGAAAATAATAAAAAGTTGGGAAGAAGCAAAAATAGTAGATACGTTAGGAGCAAGAATAAAATATTTACAACAATGGTATAGAAACTTATGTGAAAAATATAGAGAAGAATTAAAAATGGAAAAAACATTAATAAGAAATTTAGCTTGTTGCAAAAATAAAATAGCACCCCAATTTGGATGCAAAGAAAGATATTATAAGAAAAGAAAAAGACATAAGAAATATAAGAAATATAAAAATCAAAATATAAATATAAAAAACCAAGAAAAAGATATTATGTAAAAAATTATAAACATAAGAGACCATATAGAAAAAAGAAATCTATAAAAGAATGTACTTGTTATAATTGTGGAAAGTTAGGACATTTAGCTAAAGATTGTAAATTACCTAAAAATCCAAAAAATAAACAAATATCAGAAATAAAAATAGAAAATACAGAATACATGCAGATAGATTATATAGATTATGAATTAGAAAGTGAAGATAGTATATATGAAATTTCAGAAAACGAAACAGATAATGAACTAGATAGCGAAATAGATGAATCAAATGACTGAAGAAGATATAAAAATAATAACAAAGGAAGAATATTTAAATGATGAAGGAACGGAACAAAAGATAATATTTGACAGTAACAGGCCAAGATACCAGAATGCAAATATGAATAAAATATTCGAAAAACTATTTACCCCTAAAACACAAAAAGACCATTTATTCATACCCCCACAAGTTAATACATACCGAGACAGCCTAAACCAAGACAAGAAAATATACAACTACACAGCCCAAA
>NW_025878666.1:0-5640 GCF_002878395.1 Capsicum annuum
ATGATATCACATATATTTACATAGGCGCCGCATATGATATCGCCTATATTTACATAGGCGCCGCATATGCTTTCCAGTGGCCATGTGCGATTGGTTAGGCGACGCACTCTACTTTGCAAAGCCATAACTGCTAGCTCGGGTGTCGGATTTTGGTGAAATTGATATCGTTGGAAAGCTAATTCGATTCTCTATAATTTTGTGGGTATAAATATGCAGAAATACCATATATTTATCAAGTTATGCTCATTCAAAGATGACCCTTGCGAATTCAAACACTAAAACTTTATGGATTTTGAAACTCTTAGCTTGTACTACCTTAAGTGACTCATATAACCACACTTTAACACATCATAAGATCTCTTATAACTAGGGTACTCTTGGTAATTTAGGTGTCCAAATATGGCTTACAAAATTGGGGTTTTCACATAAACGAACAACGGTTCATTTTCTAACTTAGGAAAGTGCGGGGCATTACAATATCTCCCCCTTGGGGACATTCGTCCTCGAATGTGGATAATTAACCTGAAGAACAGAGGAATATTAGTCTTCAAGATATCATGTGTAACTGATAGAACTGAATCACTGGATCTCAAGAATAATGAGCTACTGAACTGGTCTGCAAGTGCATGAATCCTCAAGAAAAATAACTATATGGCTAAGATAGAAACGAGAGTGTCAACTTATGAGTAACCATTACTTTGCACTGTATCTGATCTCATGAAAAAGGATGAGAGGTTTATGACATAAAACTCAGGGTATTACAACATTCCCCTTCTTGGAGTCGTTCGTCCCCGAATGATAATAATTTGATGAAAATGCTAGGAAGAGACTGTGATACTACACAGGATACTTACAAACTGAATCATGACTTAATATCTGAAACTGGAACTGATGCATGAACTGAGCTAAATTCATAATTTAATTGGACACAAACATATTGACTCTTGGAATGTACATACGTATAAGACTGCGGATAGTAAGACTAGCTGGAAAATTAAGAATCTCTAGAAGCTTATCTCCTTGCTTGCTAAACTAGATTACAGGCTATATGGACTGGATCATACTGACTACCCATACTCAAATAGAGTATTTCTTTAGAAGTTTTCTATGAAATTCTATTGACATTAGGGAGAAAAGAATTTTGGGTATGCTCTGAACAAGACATTTGACTAAGGAATTACAACATTAATATAACTCTATAGCATGGAATATAATTATATAACTCATAAACTAGGATAGGATTGCTAGGCCGTAGGCAACGTAACTTCTTACTTTCAAGCTTAGCATCACTTCTCAAATGCTCTCTCAACTATACTATTCCCCTTAAATACCATACTCATTTGATTCAACTTTTAATTCTCATATTGGCACTGCGAAATCTTTCTACTAAGGTCTAAACTAAACTAAGTTCTCTCACCATGATCAATCCTAACACTAAATCACACGATACAACATGCCAAACCACAATACTAGTCTAAACCACAAGGTTCAATATTCTATATCTTCTTAGAGCTCACACCCTAAGCATAACATGCCTTACCACTTCAATGACTAATTTAAAACCCCTGATATGGATTCACTAGTGCATATTGCATTCATCATCTTACACCTAACATGACATTCAAGCCTATCATTAAAAATCACATATAACTTTAAGGCAAATACCCCTAAAGGTATACTTCACATATTCTCTAAACTTTTATTAACAACAATTTTCTTGCACTATTCTTAAAAACATACACAATTTCTAACTAACCATGACATGTATCAAAGACTTGGCCTCAATCTTACTTCACACTTTAGCCTTAGATAGAAAAACATAAATAATCTTTCTTAATGAGGGTCATCAACTCTCTCACATATAAACCATTGCTTATCCATTATCATCACCACTATCTTAACATAGGAAGAGGTCACCAAAGGGCTAACACATATGAACCAGAAGCACGAAAACTACAATACATAACATTAACACTTATCTTTGTCCTGAGGAATAAAGTATCAAAGGCATGGATTCATTAAAGAAATCAAAGCTGAGGACATGCATGATATAATGCGAACTTCACTAGTATCATGAGTTTAAAAACTGGTCATACTCTGAAACATGAGTTTATACTTATCATGAGCTATTCAACATAAGACTGGAGTTCATAGATTCATAAGAGATAACTCGAATCACAGAGTGAAGCTGTTACATGCTTGCTAGAAGCTGAGAATGGGCTTGAGCACACATGATGGGTATAAGCATAGGCCTGTGGCATGGATTTGTCAAGCAAGTGATGGATTTGGTGTTGTAATGACTGAAATTCAAGGAATACTATAGAGTAAGAAGGGATTACTATCTCATCATAACTCATTATTGACATGTATCACAATCTAATTCTCAAAACTCGATTTGGTTCTTCACTAACCATCTCCCCCTTAGGTCAAAGATGGTATTCTAAGTATGATGGTCTACTCCATATCCTCGAGATTAAGCCATAATTTCATCACTCTATTATCTACGCATAAATGCTAAACTCACAAGAATAAACTAATTTTGAACTTACCAACTTCATTCTTTAACAACCCATCCGTATGCCATGCTTAATTCCTAGCTTCAATAATTATCATCAAAGACTTACACTCTCATTTGCAACCATATCTACATCTCTAATCACATAATCATAGCCTACCAAGATCACACTTCTATACTTATATTTTTCCCAAACCATGAGAATAAAATCATACTAAAAAGACTTAACATCTTCAATCATAACGCCTATCAAGAACAACATAAATTATCTAACTAGCCTTTCTCCACCTAAAAACTCAACGTTACTACTAACCACACAATATGCAATAATCCTCAAAAAAATAATACAGCCCCATAGAACCTTGGACACACCTCTACACCATACTTAATTACGAACACATGATATTATACTCTTGCATACACTGTTCAGGCCTACTAGATCACCTCCATATAACTAGCATCAACAACCGAACCATCAACTGTTCAAACTTAATGTCTAGAGATAAACATGACTTACAACCCAATCTCACACACAATTTTCACTTCAAAACTATAGAACATAGCATTAAGAAAAACTAGTACACAAAGACAATCGATCATAATCATATGGCCTATATTATTCATAATCTGTTAACACATCCTCCTTCTTCACATTATTAATATTTACCCATCTTCACCCCTAAATTACTTTCATAGCTCTATAAATTTCAACTAAACTTCCTCTTGCAGTCTCAGGAAAGCCTAAATTAACAATACTCAACCACCAAGTACTTTCATCAAAACCTATACTTTTCTAGCACAACAAATACCATCAATAACTATTTTCATACTTCAAGCAAACAACAATCCACCTTAACTAATAATCTCCTTCTCTAACTTCACTAAACTAACAAACAAGGGTATATCACTTCATTACTAATTCAATCATAAACAAAAATTCAGCTATACATATTCAATAAATCGCCCTTACCACCATTCTTGCCACTACATTTCTAAACCCACAAGTTCAACTAACACAAGACTTTCAACTAAACATTACTACTTCTGTCACTACACAGAAACCCACACTTTCAACTAACACCAGAACAACAAGATAAACAACAAGTTTCTAGTGAATCAAAATAGGCCTCACACGGCTTCACTAGACTTTGGTTTTGTGTTTTGATTAAGAAAATTATATGAATAACAAAACAACTATAATAGTGAATCGAAATAGGCCTCGCACGGTTTCACTAGACTTTGATTTTTCACAAACATAATGATAACAAGATTACATAATACAAGAGATAGAAACTTGACACACAACATTCAATGATCTAAGAATACACCTTACTCTATCTTAATTGAATAACTCGTAAGAACTAACTTTAAATTTGAGGGACTTATAACACACTAAAAGGCTCCTCTCAAGCCACTTTGTAACTTCTAAAACTTTCGCTAGCAAATATAAGAGCATTATCTGGAGAGAAATTAGAACTTATTGATCATGCTGTCTCAAGAATAATACATAGATAAGGAAGTATAAATTATCATTATGGATTTTGAGAAGAAATTTGAAAGCATATCTGACTCGGGCTCAATGCAAGATTTCTACAGGCCTGATAAAGCACTTCAGTTTTCGGAACTCAAAAGTACTGATAGGATACTTTTGTAGCTCTCTTACAATTCCATAACTATTTATGGAGAATTAAGCTCAACTGTTTTTGATACCTTAGAAATAAGGCAGAGATGGCCTGACTAGGGTAAGATGAGAATCCGTAAAAGTTTCTTGGAGAACTTTTCTATAGCACGATTTAAGACTTGAAAGAATGGAGATACTTCCTAAATGCCCTGTAGCCACTTAAAGAAAAGTACAGACGTCTCCATACCGTTCTGCAAGAGTCTACTAGACACGGCTTCATAGCACTGTGCTCTGATACCAAGTTTGTAACGCCCCAAAATTGGGTCCCGAGATGTCACACGGTGCTTAGGATCACAAGTGACCCCAAGCTAACCCTTCTACTGGCATAACTCATAAGCAACTAAACAAAAAGTATAAATCTATATAAATCTGTGGAAAATAACTCTTTTCTGAATATGATAGGTACAAAACTAAATTTACAAGATTACAACTCTGCTTTTACAACCAAAACTGAAACGGAATACATCAACTTCTACTGACTGTCTATGGAGCCTCTACTAGTACTGACTGTAGTAGCCGGGTCATGACTCCTGACTAACCCAACTCAATACGACTGAATAAAAAAATACAACACTTCTCAAACTATATAACTAACTCAAGCCCTTGAATCAAAAGGACTCATCATCTGCTGATTGGATACTGCGAACTGACTGGATCTGAAGATGTACACTATACCTTGTACCTACATTCCGAGAAAATATAGCCCATATACGAATATGTGGGTTAGTACCATGGAAATGTACCGAGCATATGGGGGTGCAATGTATATATAAAATAATATCTTAATATCATCACAGTTTATAAAATTATGCATGCTGATATAAATGACTCACTTAGCTTGAATTAAAATCATCATAATCATAAGAGAGTAAAATATATCGGGTGAAACATATGAGTTATCATAATAAATCTCAATTCACTTCCATCTCGATTCCAAATCATCAAAGCAATCTTAGTGAAATCTGGAATATTGAATCATCATAAATCTGTATTTCAAATCTCTTTTAAATCAGTAAAATCAATCTAAGAATGAGGAACGACTCTTTGGGAGGTTCTTTTAACCGATATGTACACCATATGAGCACCCATGATGTCCCACGACTTGCCCCCGTAATGTTAGGGCTATCCTACCCTTGCCATCGATGTAGAACAATCTCATCTCAGTGATCACTATCTCAATTTTCCACATATAGTGGAAGTCAATGTCTCAACCTACGGTGGCACGTAGTTCTAGGGTATGAAACCATAGTAACATACCTAACTCGGTGCTAAATAATACTCCCAATACTTTGCTCAAAAATCTCAAGAAAAATCTACTTTAAGGGTAATCTCATATTTCTTAAGTTAAATAAATGATAAAATCCGTAACTCGTTTCATAAAGTGGATGTTAACTCTTTTGTGACCAAAAGGTCAAATCTTTCTATATTTCATCAAAAATAGTCT
>NW_025878667.1:0-6471 GCF_002878395.1 Capsicum annuum
GTGGATCCCTATTTATGTGTTTATGGGTGGTATCCCAAGGGCATAAGCCTATCATGGGTCGATCCCAGTTGATATATACTGGAGGCAGCCTAATGGTCACAGTACAACACAATAATGATTACAAAAATGATAAGAACGAAGGTAAAGTGATTGAATAAATACAATGTACAGGTTGTCACAAGTTCTAGTAAGTGTGATCCACTCCTATTACGATTTATTCACTTGTTTCTGATTTCTATTGAGCTCCTATATCATATGTGATTATTTACAGCTTTACATACTCAGTACATATTTTGTACTGACGTCCCCCACGGGGGACCTGCATTTCATGCTGCAGGCATAGGTACCTCAGCTCATACACCGCATAAGTAGGAGCCAGGATATCCAGCTACTTTTGGTGAGCTCCAATTTTCTTCGGGGCTTTTCGTGTCATATCCAATCAATTTTGGTATTGTATAGAAGTTAGTTATATGGCGGGGTGTGTCCCAAACATAGTCAAACTCTGTGTATTGTCTAGAGGCTTTGTAGACCTAATGTACAGTCAAGGTGGTGTTTTGTTAATAGACGTGATGGCTCCAACGGCCAAGTATTGTATATACATATATATGTTTGCTCGAGCTTATACAGGTGATTATTTCCTTTTATATGCGAAATGATGCTGTCCGAATTTCGGGTTGTCATAGAGGTATGCATGGGAAGTATAAGGTTATGAGCTGATTCTCCCGGGCCTCCTCGGTTACGGGTGCCAGTTTTCCCCAATAGGATTTGAGGTATGACAAAAGTGGTATCAGAGAAGTTCGTCCTAGTGAGTCTACAAAGCCTTGTCTACATAGTCTTGTTTATCGGTGTGTCGTGTACCGCATCTATAAACAGGAGGCTATGGACATTTTGAAATTATTTCTTTTCTTCATGTCTTAGATCGTGCGATAGAGCCTATATTGTATATGAAGTCATAGTTGACCACTGAATCCGTTTGTTTCTCTTATTATAGTAATGATGCCGGTTACCAGAAGCAAAAATACCGGTAAGCAAGTAGATGTGGATGCCGGAGAGGGGACTAGTAAGTCACCCACTATACCAGCTAATCAAAGTAAGGCTCTAGCTGAGCATGCATCAGAAACTTCTTCCACTCCGGAAGAAATAAGGGGGAGGAGAACTATATCCCCAGAGCCACCTATTAATGATGTTGATCAAGATCTTAGAAATGTAGTGCAACTTTTGACTCGTATAGTTGCTGGGCAAGCTCAAGGGCAAGCCATTCCTACCACGGGTCCTAGTGGTACAGATAGGGAGGCTAGCCTTCAAACACAGGATTTTCTTAAGATGGATCCTCCCACTTTTACTGGATCAGATCTTAACGAGGACCCACAGGACTTTATTAATCAAATTCAAAGGGCCTTAGATGTTATGCATATAACGGGTAGAGAGACAGTGGAGTTAGCGACATATAGATTTACAGGGGAGGCTATATATTGGTATGAGGACTGGAAACGATCTAGGTGTATTGATGCACCCCCAGCTACTTGGAAAGAGTTCAAAGAGGCATTTCTTGATCATTATCTTCCATTCGAGATTCATCAGGCCCGTGCAGATCAGTTTTTAAATCTTCATCAGGGGAATATGAGAGTGAGGGAGTAAAGTCTCCGATTTAATTCCTTGTCGAGATATGCTCCTAATGTTGTAGCTACTATAGATGACAGAGTTCATCAATATATGGATAGGCTGGATCCATATCTGGTTAGAGATTGTACTATTTCCGCTTTGAACAAAGATATGGACATAGCGAGGATCCAAGCTTTTACACAGAAAATGGAAGATCAGAGGCAGAGGAGAAGAACACAGGAATTAGAAAGAGGATATTCCAAGAGGGCCAGATTTACAGGGCAGTTTATGGTATCCTAAGGAGGGTTCAGACCACAGTTTTCTGCTAGACCACCTAGGCCATTATCTTCTTATTCTGCAGGTAGTGCCCCACCACAGTTCCAAGGGTCCAGAGAAAATCAATTTGGGCACAGAAGTGAGAGTCAAAGTTCTCGGATAGTAGGGTACTAAGGGCAAGGGAATATGAGCCAATTGAGACCTCCTCAAGATCCATGCAATAAATGTGGAAGGTATCATTTGGGAGCATGTCGGCTGGGGACCAATGTTTGCTTTTGGTGCGGTATGTCGGGGTATATGATGAAAGAATGCCCACGAAGGGGCATAGGGGGTATGGCACGACCTACGGGGTTATTTGTTGCATCATCATCATCGATGCCTTATTCAGGAAGGGGTGCACAATAAATGGGTCGTGTTAGAGGTGATAGAGGAGCCACGAGTTCTAGCAGGGCTCAAAATCGTACGTATACTCTAGCGGATCGACAGAATTTAGAGGCTTCCCCAAATGTGGTTACGGGTACGTTGTCTATCTTTTCATTCAATTTATATGCCTTAATTGATCCCGGTTCTACATTATCTTATGTTACTCCATTGGTTGCTGGAAAGTTCGAAAGAATACCCGAACTGTTAGTTAAGCTATGTGAAGTGTCCACACTGATTGGGGAATCTATTATAGCTAGAAATAAACTGCATAGTAACTATTTATGGTCGTGATACGATGGCTGATCTTGTGGAGTTAGAAATGGTAGATTTTGATGTTATAATGGGTATGGACTGTTTGGCGTCTTGTTATGCCACAATTGATTGCTGCACAAAGAAGGTATATTTCCATTTTCCAAATGAATCAGTCTTTGAATGGAAAGGTGAAATTAGCGCGCCAAGAGGTAGATTTATTTCTTATTTTAAGGCAAGAAGAATGATTTCCAAGGGATACATATATCATTTAGTTAGAGTAAGGGATACAGAAGCGGAGCCACCAACTCTTCACGCTATTCCAGTGGTAAATGAATTTTCTGAAGTATTTCCTGAAGATCTTCCAGGTTTACCTCCTGAACGTAAAGTAGAGTTTGGTATTGATATAATACCAGGCACCCAACCAATCTCCATTCCTCCGTATAGAATGGCCCCAGCAAAATTACGAGAATTGAAAGAGCAATTGAAAAATTTGCTACAGAAGGGATTCATAAGGCCTAGTATGTCCCCCTGGGGAGCACCAGTGTTATTTGTGCGCAAAAAGGATGGCTCGCTGAGGATGTGTATTGATTATCGGCAATTGAATAAGGTGACTATTAAGAATAAATATCCTCTCCCAAGAATTGATGATTTATTTGATTAGTTATAGGGCACCAAGTGCTTTTCTAAGATTGATTTGAGGTCAGGTTACCACCAAGTGAGGGTCAAAGAGAAGGATATACCCAAGATAGCTTTCCGAACACGGTATGGTCATTATGAGTTTCTAGTTATGTCATTTGGGCTAACAAATGCACCCGCAACTTTTATGGATTTGATGAATAGGGTGTTTAAGCTATTCCTGGATGTATTTGTGATAGTTTTTATAGATGATATTCTAGTTTATTCTAGATCAGAAGAGGACCATGCCAATCACTTATGATAGGCATTGCAGACTCTTCGTGATTGTAAGCTTTATGCAAAGTTCTCTAAATGTGAGTTTTGGTTAAAGTCGGTGGCATTTTTGGGTCATATTGTATCTAGTGAAGGGATAAAGGTTGATGCTCAAAAGATAGAAGTTTCGAAGAACTGGCCAAGGCCTACAACGCCTATGGAGATTCGTAGTTTTCTCGGGTTGGCCAGTTATTATAGAAGTTTGTTAAAGGCTTTTCTTCCATTTCAGCACCCTTAACCAAGCTAACCTATAAAGCATCCAAATTCCAATGGAATGATGCCTGTGAGAAGAGTTTTCAAGATTTAAAGAATAAGTTGATTTCTACACCCATGTTGGTACTTCCAAACGGCACCGAAGGGTATACAGTGTATTGTGATGCTTCCAAAATTGGTTTAGGATGTGTATTGATGCAGCATGGTAAGGTAATAGCATATGCTTCTAGACAATTGTGGCCACATGAGAAAAATTATCCTACACACAATCTTGAGCTGGTAGCAGTTATTTTTGCTTTAAAGATATGGCGCCACTACTTATATGGGGTTCATGTTGATATATATACTGACCATAAGAGCTTGTAATAAATTTTTAATCAGAAGGATCTAAATTTAAGGCAGCAGAGATGGCTTGAACTATTAAAGGACTATGATGTTGTATCTTGTACCATCCAGGGAAAGCAAATGTGGTAGCTGATGCGTTAAGTCATAAGGCTATGATGATGCCTATAGAAAGGCAAGGGATGATTAAAGATCTTCACTAGTTAGCTAGTTTGGAGTTCGTCTTCTTGAGGAGAACATTCAGAGTGGTGCGACCAAGGCATTTGAGCTTACACGAGAAGGAGTCTTCAGTGCCAAAACCGATTGTGTGTGCCAGATGTAGACGGGCTAAGAAAGAAGATTATGATAGAGACACATTGTTCAAGATATTCCATTCATCCAGGATCAACCAAAATGTATCAAGATTTGAAAGATATGTATTGGTGGAATGACATGAAGAAGAGCATTGCAGAATTTGTAGCTGAATGTCCAAATTGTCAAAGAGTTAAAGTTGAGCACCAAAAACCCAGAGGTTATATGCAATGCATTGATCTTACAAGCTGGAAGTGGGACATAATCAACATGGATTTTGTTATTGGTTTACCTCATACATCCCGAAAGTTTGATTCTATATGGGTGATTGTTGATAGGCTTACCAAATCCGCACATTTCCTACCAGTTAGGACCACTTACACAGTTGAAGAGTATGCAAAGCTGTACATTAAAGAGATAGTCCGATTACATGGAGTGCCAATCTCTATTATATCAGATCGGGGAATCCAATTTACCACAAACTTTTGGAAGTCTTTTCAGAGGTGTTTGGAATACAAATGAAGTTGAGTACAACTTTTCACCCTAAAAAAGATGGACAAGTAGAACGTACCATCCAAACACTTAAAGATATGCTATGAGCCTATGTAATAGATTTTAAGGGCAACTGGGATAATCATTTACCTCTTATTGAGTTTGCCTACAATAATAGCTATCATTCAAGTATCAAAATGGCACCATATAAAGCTTTATATGGAAATAAGTGTAGATTACCAAGGATGAATGCCCTAAAGGGGAGAAGGATGTAACACCCCGTATTCAAGTACGTGTATTGGTCTTATTTATATGGAATTAATTTTTTTATTTTATTTATACCGGAATTTACCCGTCGATGGTTCCATGCGAAGGTTATTGAATAAGATTTCTAACGATATAAAGATTTCCAAAAATGGATAGGTTTTGGATATAATCGAGCACGTTCGAAACTATAAAATGGTGGCCGGGATATTTGAGAATAGTAAATGTGCAGGAAAATTTCCTGCACACAAACTACTAAGGTCAGCTGAATTTTTGGGTCAACTTCGAAAGATCATAACTCCCTTAATATAATGAACTAGGAGAGTTCTGACCTATTAAAAGAAAGATATTTGAGTCTTCTTTCCAATTCAATTGGTTTCATCCAAATCCAACGTCTAAGTAAGGAGTTATACTCGTTTTACTTCAGCCTATCAAAATAGATTTTTAGGGTCAACTTCAAATGACTATAACTACTTGTACAAGACGAACTGGGTGGCCTAATTTATATGAAATGAAAGACCTTTGAATTATACTTCCAACAATACCAATTTCACCCAAATCCAATATCGGAGAAAAGAATTATGGTCAATCTACTTTAGCTTATCAAAACAGTCCACCAAAGGACAGATTTGACATTATTTAAATTTTAAAGGCATTTTGGTCATTTCCTATTATATTATGGACGGGAATATGTGTATATATACATGTATATGAGTTCAAAAATTCATTTTCATCATCAATCATTGAGAAAGAACAAACCCTAGCAAAATTTGACCTTTAAATTACTTTTGATTCAACCGTAGAAATTCCAAAGTAATTCGATAACTGTGTTTTTCATCTCGAGAGCTTTGAATGACACCTATTATTTGTGCAAATAGGATTTCATAATCAAGAGGTGAATTCTAAGGTATGAATATTATTTGCCTTTGTTCTTTTCCATATGTACATATGTGATAGAGGATTATATGTATTGGTCGTTATTGAAAGGTGATGAAAATAGGGATACGGACTATTTTGCATGGTTTGGTTGTATTGAATTGTGGAAGGTGGATATGGTAATTGAGTTATGGAAGGTGGATATGGTGATATACTATTGAATTGATGATTATTTATGTCTATGGCTCAATTTGGTTTAATGGATTGGTTGGAAGGATAAATGAATCCAAACTTGATATTGGAGGATGTTGTATGAATATGCATGGCATGTGAATGTAATTGGAGTATAAGAGGGTTAAAGTGACACCCTTTATGGTATAATTAAGGCTTACTACTTAAACACTAGTTTGGTGAATTCAAATAATTGAATTGTGACGTTTGGTCGCTAATACTAGATTGCTATATATGTTCATTGTAGATAAGTAATCCGAA
>NW_025878668.1:0-3201 GCF_002878395.1 Capsicum annuum
TATAGTACACTGATTTGGCCTGAAAATGGCTTGTTCGCACCGTTTCGCCTGTTTAACCACCTAAACCGCCCAAAAAACCACAAATGCTTACACTAGGTCGCTCCCCAGCCTCAATGGTGCAGCTTGGTAAATTTTTTGCTAAAATCATGCCCGGCACCCTAGCCCACGCCAAAAATCATGGGCTATAGCACACCGATTTGGCCTAAAAATGGCCCGTTCGCGTCATTTTGACGACCTAAACCCCCTAAAAAACAACAAAGGCCCACACTAGGCCGCTCTCCAGCCTCCTAGGGGCAGCCCGATCAATTTTAAGACAAAATTACGCCCGACCCCCAGGTCCAACCTAATATCGTGGGCTATAGCGCACAGATTTGGCTCAAAAATGGCCCGTTCGCACCGTTTCGCCCGTTTGACCACCCAAACCGCCAAAAAACCCACTAAGGCATACACTAGGACGCTCTCCAACATCCCTGGGACAGCCCGATCAATTTTAAACCAAAACTATGCCCGTTCCCGAGCCCACACCAAAACTATAGGCTATAGCACATCGATTTGGTCAGAAAAAGGCCCGTTCGCGCCGTTTCGCTCATTTGACCAACCAAACCGTGCAAAAACCAAAAAGGCCCACACTAGGCCGCTCTCTAGCCTCCCTGGGGTAGTCCGACCGATTTTCAACTAAAATCACGCCCTTCCCCCGGGACCACCCCCAAATTTGTGGGATATAGCACATTATTTTGGCCAAAAAATGGCCCATTCGCGCCATTTTGCTCGTTCTGGCCACCCAAACCGCCTAAAAAACCACAAAGGACCACGCTAGGCCGCTCCCCAGCATCCTTGGGTCAGCCCGATTAATTTTTGGATAAAATCACGCTCGGCTCCTGGGCCCACCACCAAAACCGTGGGCTATAGTACACTTATTTGGCCCAAAAATATTCTGTTCGTGCCGTTTCGCCCATTTGAGCACCCAAACCGCCCAAACAACCATAAAGGCCTACACTAGGTCGCTCTTAGCCTCCCTGGGGCAGCCCGGTCGATTTTCGGCCAAAATCACGCCCAGCCCTCAAGCTCACCCCCAAAATCGTGGGGTATAGCATACCGATTTGGCCCAAAAATAGTTCGTTTGCGCCGTTTTGCATAGTTGACCACCCAAACCGCCCAAAAAACCACAAAGGCCCACACTAGGCTGCTCCCTAGCCTTCCTGGGGCAGTCCGGTCGATTTTCGACCAAAATAATGCTCGGCTCCTGGGCCCTCTCCCAAAACCATGAGATATAGCACACCGATTTGGCCCGAAAATCATTTGCTCCGTTTTGCCCGTTTGATGACCTTAACTGCCCCCAAAACCATAAAGGCCCACACTAGGCCGCTTTCCAACTTGCTTCCCTGGGGCAGACAAATTGATTTTTGACCAAATCATGCCCGAGCCCCGAGGCCACCCACAAAATTGTAGGATATAGCAAACCTATTTGGCCTGAAAATAGCTTGTACGCGCCATTTTGCCTATTTGACCACCTAAACCGCCCAAAAAATCACAAAGGCATACACTAGGATGCTCTTCAACCTCCTTGGGGCAGCCCTATGGATTTTCTCCTAAAACAATGCCCGTACCCTAGGCCCACACCTAAAACCATGGGCTATAGCACACCGACTTGGCCTAAAAATGACTCGTTCGCGCCGTTTCACCTGTTTGACCACCTGAACAGCCCAAAAAACTACAAAGGCCCACACTAGGCTGCTCTCCAGCCTCGCTTGGGCAACCCAATCGATTATTGGCCAAAACCACGCTCGAACCCCGGTCCTACCCCCAAAATCGGTGGTTATAGCACATCGATTTAGCCAAAAATTGCTCGTTTACGTCGTTTTGCTCGTTTGACCACCCAAACCGCCCAAAAAAACATAAAGGCCCACACTAGGCCGCTCCCCAGCATCCCTGGGGAAGCCCAGTCGATTTTTGGCCAAAATCACACCCAGCCCCAACACCATTCCCAAAATCATAGGCTATAGCAAGCCGATTAAGCCTAAAAATTGCCCGTTCACGCCGTTTGACGACCCAAACCGCCCAAAAAACCACAAAGGCTCACTCTAGGCCGTTTCCCAGCCTTCTTGGGGCAGCCCAGTTGCTTTTCGGGCAAAGTCACGCCCAACCCCCGGGCCTACCCCCAAAATCATGAGCTATAGCACACTGATTTGGCTCGAAAATGGCTCGTTCGCACCGTTTTACACATTTGACCACCCAAACCGCCCAAAAAATAACAAAGGCCCACACTAGGCCGCTCCCCAGCCTCCCAGGGGCAGCCCGTTTGATTTTCGGCAAAAATTACACCCAGCCCCTGGGACCAACCCCAAAACCGTGGGCAATAGAACACCGATTTGGCCAAAAAATAGATCGTTCGCACCGTTTTGCTTGTTTGACCACCCAAACCATCCAAAAAACCACAAAGGCCCACACTAGGCTGCGCCCCAGCCTCCCAGGGGCATCCTGGTCAATTTTTGGCCAAAATAATGCTTGGCCCCCGAGCCCACCCCCAAAACCGTTAGCTATATAGTACATCGATTTGGCCTGAAAATGGATCAATTGCGTCGTTTTGCCCATTTGACCTCCCAAACTGCCCAAAAAACCAGAAAGGCATACATTAGGCTGCTCTCCTGCCTCCATGGGACAACCCAGTCGATTTTCGGCCAAAATTATACCTGCCCCAGGCCCACCCCCAAAACTGTGGGCTGTAGCACACCGATTTGGCCCGAAAATGGCCCGTTCACCCTATTTTGTCCATTTGACTACCTAAACCGCTCAAAAAACTACAAAGGCCCACACTAGGCCGCTCCCAAGCCTTCCTAGGGTAGCCCGATCGATTTTCAACAAAAAACACGCCTGACCCCAGGCCCACCCCAAAACTATGGGCTACAACACACCTATTTGGCGCAGTTGCGCCCTTTTGACAACCCAAACCGCCCAAAAAACTACAAAGGCATACACTAGGCTGCTCCCTAGCCTCTCTTGGGCAGTCCGATAGACTTTCAACCAAAATCATGCTCGTTCCCGGGGCCCACCCCTAAAACCGTGCACTAAAGCACACCGATTTGGCCTGAAAATAGCCCGTTCGTGCCATTTTGCCCGTTTGACTACCCAAACTGCCAAAAACAAACACAAAGGCCCACACTAGGTCGCTCCCCAGCCTCCCTGGGTATCCCGGTTAATTTT
>NW_025878669.1:0-2466 GCF_002878395.1 Capsicum annuum
GGAACTATTTATAGAGAATTGAATTTGAATGAGCGAAAAAAAGGCACGACTATTCACCTCCATTCATTAATTACATTTTTGATTAAATTAAGAAAATAAATGTTGTGATAAGTCATGACTTTTTAGATTATTATTAATATTAATTAGTTCTTTTGAAGAACCATTTTTATTGAGTTGTGGCAACAGATCTATATCTGTTGCATCAGATAACACATATGTGACAACAGATATATCATCTGTTGCAACAAATATAAAATATGATGCATCAGATAACCTATCTGTTACAACATATAATCTAACTGGTCACCTCCATTTATTAATTATATTTTTGATTAATGTGAAAAGTAATGACTTAATTAAATTAAGAAATATTGTGATAAGTCATGACTTTTTAGATTATTATTATTAATTAGTTCTTTTCAAGAATAATTTTATTGAGTTGTGATAACCGATTCGATATCGGTTGCATTAGATAACACATCTGTGACAACGGATATATCATCTGTTACAACGATAGTGAACCTGTTGCATCAGATAATATATTTGTTGCAACATATAATCTACTTTAAAAAATAACTATCATCATATCATTAATCCAAATTTGCTTACTTTTTTATTTTATAAATAAAAAAAATACCTTTTCAAATTCTTTAATAAAATAATAACCATTTTTATTTTCTGGCAACAGTTTGTATATCTGTTGAATCTGATAAACCATCAGTTGCAACAGATATACCATCTGCTGCAACAAATAGACGTTCTATATTAATATCTTTTATGATTTCTTCTAACAGCTAATACATCAGTCTCAACAGATGTGGAATTTGATGCATCAGCAATACAGATGAATTATGTGTTCTTGTTGTAGATAAAAAGTCATGACCGATCACCTTTTTTTCTTTTTCTTAACAATCATCATCATATAAGTTAATTAATTCAATATTGTGACTTTTTTTTAGTATATAATAAATAATTTTAAAAAATAAATTCAAAAACAAAAATGGTGAAAAGTCACGATCAGTTATTAAAATTAAATAACCATTCTTTTATGGTTATAAATTATGTTTATCATTTATTTTCTTATTATTTATTTACAAAATATTTTTCATATTTAATAATCGAAAAGTCATGTCTTTTTCACCCACTCAATAACAACAATAACCCTTTTTATTAATAATCGCTAGGTGCAATATATGATCGATCTGTCATAGAAGATTAACCTCTGTTGATACAAATTGCTCAATCGCTACCACCAACCGTCGACATATTGAGAACGAGGAATAAATAGAATGATTATTAAATACTAAATAAGAATTGAAAATTCAAAGTCGACAATAAAATGAAATGAATGTTCATAGATTTTTGAATCCCTTGGGTAGATCCGATATACAAAAGAAGAAAAATACATGAGCTAAAATAAAAAATATTACCTAATTATTATTACTACCATTATTATTATTGTCAATCAGACATTTTTCATCCGGCATCCTTGCTCCGAAGTCAGCCAATTCTTTCTGGAGTTCATCAAACTGCCTTTGAAGTTCACACAAGAACTCTATATGAATATTCTTGTACAAATCTTGATCATCCATATTTGTAAGGAGGGATATATTTATAAATTATTATATCTCGAAAAGAAAAGAAAATTGCTTTAAAATAAATCTAACAGATGGGTAATCTGTTGCAATATATATTTTTTCTGTTAGATAACTTACAACATACTGGTAATATTTTGCAATAGATGTGTATATCTTTTTTATTTCTCCAACAGATACATCATATATTGCAATAGGTTGATCATATGTCGTAATAGATGTCTTTAATTGTTTGACAATATAAACAGATGTGTCATCTGTTGCAACTAGCTAGTCATTTGTTTATTTAATTTAAGCCATAGATGGGCTAGGAAGAATAAGGTGCGTGCAGATGGATCCAGTATCATATGTGTGGGAGTTAAGTATGCATTACTGGTAAGGTCACTGGGACAACAGATACAAAGTATAATATTTTTGTGAATGCAGTTTTTAACCAATTAGGCATTGATTATTCAAATAAGATCTTGCATTGTACCGTTAAGTTTTATGAGTTCGAAATTGATAGGGCTGAGGACCTTATGAATATGGTGCTGATACCCTGTTACAAATTATTGATGGTTATTGCTCATGTTTATACGTGTCAAGCTTTGAGAAGAGATGCATATTTGTCGTCACTGCAGAGAACCAATAGTGATTGGACTTAGATTTAAGTGTTCATTGGACCCTTAGAGGGCCCTCGAAGCCTCGCAGTGCATCAAGCAAGAACGAAAAACCAATAAAAATTCCCCTAGCCAAAATTTATATAGTTGGGTTGCTCGCTCGGGGTGATGATTATATGCTAGAAGGTGCAGTAGGAGAATGCCTTCGAGGGAAATGGGTGGTTAATGGAAGACTATATTTTCTGAGAGCTAATTAAAGAAAAGACATAGGG
>NW_025878670.1:0-1224 GCF_002878395.1 Capsicum annuum
CTGCTTCTATTTCTATTCCATACCTCAAATTCAAGTATCTTAGCTGACATGCAAATATCAAGACATTAAAATTGACAAGATTAAGCATACCTAACATATATTATATGTAAATATCAAGCAAATCACACCTGAAACATGAAATTAAACTAAAATGGATTTAAAAAATCAAATCATGGAACATGCAGAGCAAAAGGAGTAACAAAAAATCATAAAGCAAAAGTGGTTTTAAAAAATTCAACACATAGAAAATGTAAAGAAAAAATTATTAAAGAAATTCAAATCTTCAAACGTGTTGAGTATAAAAAATGAAAAAAAAAATGGGGGAAAAACAGGGAATTACAGTAGGAAGATAATCTTCAAAATTTGGTCTACCAAAGTTCAACTTCGACCTTGATGATTAAACTTATTCATTGCATAATAATATGTATAGTATCAGTAATAGAAAGAAAATGTTTTAAGAAAACAGAGAGTTTAGTGAGAAGAAACTAAAGCTTCTGGAATTCTCCTTTTTCTAGGAAAGTACAGGTAGTATTGGTTTACTTTCCTAATTCATTTTTTTTATTTTTTATTTTTAATGATAGGATTTGGATCATCCATTACAATTTAACTTTTTAATATGCAGGTTTATGAATATAAAAAAAAAAATTAAAGTTAGTTACAAATTTTACTCTCACTTATCAATTTATATAAAATATTTTTAAATGTGTGCAAATTTTAAATTAATTTATACGATTTATATTCTAAATTAAATTATGTGTTTTATGTTATTATAAATTATTTCATTATGAATGAAATAATTTTTTTTATTATTACTAAGTACATAAATGTATATATGAAATTTTATAGAATAAACATTAAAACATGAAATGTACTTTTTCAGTTATTATGAGTCTATAAAAATATTATTTATTAATTCATTAGGTATTTAGTAAAAATAAAAAATATCCTATATAATAGAAACAATGAAATCAACATCTATGTAGATTTGGCTGAATCATATGTTTATAGATATTATATAAAGAGTTATGCACCATGTCGTAGTGGGTGAAAAATATACACTCGGACTCGATTCTACACCAAGAGGAAATAAGATCAATCTAAAATTCGCTTCTCCAACATTGAATGCAGCTATGTTATTGTCTCCATAAAGGTTTACAGAGAGTAAATGACCCCATCAATATGAACACATTTGTTCGCAGGGAAGAATCTTACATCACAATGGAT
>NW_025878671.1:0-2539 GCF_002878395.1 Capsicum annuum
AAATATTAACAAATACAAAAAATTTAGAAATCAATGAAAAACAAGAAGTAATCAATGAAGAAAACTTAGAAAATAGAAATACAGAAATAAATACTCTTGATAAAAAAGAAGATGAAAATATAATACCTAGAACATCAGAAATAAGAAAACCTACATATTATAAGAATAAATTTAAAAGATATAATCTAAAAGATGAATATGACAAATGGACACCAAAACAAATAGTTAATAAAAATTATAACTTTTTAGACTTAGATTGTGTAGTAGATACAGAAAAAATAATACAATTATGGATAGGATATATAACACAACAATTATTAGATAATAATATAAACGTAACAAATGCACCAGAATATATAGAAAGAGCACTAATAGGAACAGTAAAATTATGGTTTTCAAATTTAACTGAAAATAGCAAGAAGGTATTAAGAAATAATAAACCTACAGAAGGAACATCATCAACAACTACAACTAAATTAACACCTATAGAATTATTAAAAAATTATGAAATAGCTATAAAAGACGAATTTAGCAACATGACAACAACAGAAGAAGAACAAAATGAAGAGAAAGACATAAATAGGAATTTAATGTTAAAATTAGCAATATGTAATATATGTTACATAGATGAGTATACGTGCGCATTTAAAGAATATTATTATAAAGGAACATATAATACAGAAGAAAGTAAAGAAATAAGAAAATTATATTTTAATAAATTACCTGAATCATTTAGTTCAAAAATAATTAAAAAAATTGGGATGAAGCAAAAATAGTAGATACTCTAGGAGCAAGAATAAAAATTTTACAACAATGGTATAGAAATCTATGTGAAAAATATAGAGAAGAAATAAAAATAAAAAAAAATATTAATAAGAAATTTAGCATGTTGCAAAGATAAAATAACACCTCAAGTTGGATGCGAAGAAAGATATTATAAGAAAAGAAAAAGACATAAGAAATATAAGAAATACAAAAAATTAAAATATAAATATAAGAAACCAAGAAAAAGATATTATGTAAAAAATTATAAACATAAAAGACCATATAGGAAAAAGAAATCTATAAAAGAATGTACTTGTTATAATTGCGGGAAATTAGGACATTTAGCTAGAGATTGTAAATTACCTAAACACCCAAAAAATAAACAAATATCAAAAATTAAAATAGAAAATACAGAATATATGCTAATAGATTATATAGATTACGAATTAGAAAGTGAAGACAGTATATATGAAATTTCAAAGAATGAAACAGATAATGAAATAGATAGTGAATTAGATGAATTAAATAACTGAAGAAGATATAAAAATAATAACAAAGGAAGAATATTTAAGTGAAGAAGGAACAGATCAAAAAATGATATTTGATGAAATAAAAGGAAAAGAATTAGATTTATGTGTAGAAAAAATATTTAAAATACCAACAATAAAAAATATATTTAGTAAAAGAAAAGAAGAATACTACGTAGTAAGCCAAAAAGAACATGTAATAGACTGTAGATATGCAAAAGGTAAAGCTAGTATACCACTAGTAACAAAAAGGTTAATTAATAAAAAAATAAACGATATAAAAATTAGAGACCCAATAAAATACGTACACCTAGGAGGTACAGAGATATTAATAAAAGCATGTTTCAGAGAAGGAATAGATACACCAATAGAATTATACCTAGCAGATGATAGAATTATAAAACCTATAGAAAAAAGTATAATAACTGCCATAAAAGAAAATTTAATATACCAAAAATTTAAATTTATAATAAGTGCAAATTATTCAGTAGCAATAACAGATAAAAATATAGATAAATCATTAGAATTATATTGAAAAATATCAGGAATAGAACTAACCCCAAGAAGTAAAATATTTACAGCAAGATGTAAAAATCTATATGTATTAAAAACAAAACATAAAATAACGGAAAAAAATAAAATTAACAAAATACAAATAGAAAGTCCTTTCGAACAATTTGTAAAAACAATTGATAATAATGATTATAGTTATAGAGACATAGATATAGAAGAAAATTTAGAAATAATAAATAATAGAATAAGCACAACAAAAAGAATAGCTTATGAAAACCAGAATCATCAAGTTCATCAAAAAGAACAAGTTATGAAACAAGTTCAACAACTAATTTAAACCAATATTACATAACAAGAACAATAAATGAAAAAAAATATTTAATACTCTTAAATACATGACAAGAAGAAAATTATATAGCAAGATATCTAATAAAAAATGAGGAAATAAAATCTGACAATAATATATGCCCAGATCTACCAAGAAGTTTAATAAACACTAAAAATATAGTAGAAAAAAATAACAATAGGAGTTAGAAAAATAAAAATAGAATTTGAAATAAAGAAAAAATGCAAAAATCAGACATAATATTATGAATAAAATGACTAGAACAAGTAAAACCATATAATATAGAGCCTACACAATTAACTATAACATATAATAGAGAGAAATTATTCTTAAGAAGAGCTTTAACGTGATATGAAAATATATGTATTAATGAAGATAGTAGTAGAAG
>NW_025878672.1:0-1738 GCF_002878395.1 Capsicum annuum
AAGTTAATTACTAAGTCTATTATGAGATTATTATACTTATTCACTACTCATATGTCTATGCACTTGATGTAATGTGTATAATTTCTTTTACGACACTTTGAAATTATTATTTTTTCAAGCTCCCAACACATGAGTATTGATCCTCAGTTAATATAGAAAGTGATGTACTGTGACTTTATAAATTCAAATTGGCAAACACAATATAGAACCAACCGAAGATTGAAAGAAAAATTTAAAGAGCAAGAAGCAAAATTTCTTGTATTGTGAAAGAGAAAAATCTCATCATAAGTCTCACATCATCAAAGATCCCATCTTCTTCTTTCTATATCCTTTTTAGTAAATTAATGTGTACATATATTAATGTGAAATTGACCCCAAATAAAAAAAATTCTATTTACGATCTATTGCTATTTTTTAATAATTTATTATTGTTATATAAATGTTATTGTGATTAATGTCTTGACTTGATGTACACGTGCAATGCACGTACCCTAAACTAGTTATTTATAAATTGCTATCATGGAAAACTATCGACTTGAAGTTGATGTTTATATATTACATTGTGTTACCAATTTAGTTATTGTCATAGTTTATAGAGGTTGATGGTAAACATTATAGAAGTCATTCTCTATTAATTATAGACTGCACCCATGATTGATTTAAGAACCACACATCTATTTATTCAACCCCCTACATCCCTATTACACCTTTTCAAAAAGCCAACACCAACAACAAATCGTATAACAACTTTTTTAGGCCATTCTCTTTTTCTTCGGCCAAAATCAACCTTTGTTTTAGTTAATTCCTCTCCATTTTGACTTCTTTTAGTGGTCCTTTCAAGTGATTCCTTTGATCTTCAGCTTCTTTTAACAATATTATAAGCAGATCTTCATTTTTTTGAATTACCGAAGTCATTGTAGTATTTGAAACTTGAAAACGCTTTGAAAATTTGATGTCAATGGACTATTCGTCGGTGATTTTTCCACAAACCACTTAAAAAAGAGCACCACCATTATCCTAGGACAAAAAAATAAATAATTAGATAAATTTATTTACTTAAATAAAAAAATATATAAATCACATATTCATATATACACTCACTTTCCAAACCACATAGTTAAAGAATTTTCGATCTGGATGTGAATCGGTGCGTGACTTCCTCGAGATAGCTAGATTACCATAACGACATATGTAAGACTATTTGGCATTAGATGTTTGACATGCTTGAGACATTGTAGTTATTTAAGAATGAACAAAAAGTAAAGACAAAAAAATGAGAGAGTTAAAACAAGGATTGCCTTTCTTTTTATACAAAAAAGGTAGTCAAATATTATCAGAAACAACCTCTCTGTCTCACATCTGAGGTAGTAGAATGGACTGCATATACTTACTCTCCCTAGAACCCACTTGGTGGGAATATACTGGATATGTTGTTGTAATATATATAAGGGTTGGTGCAACGGTCAAAAAAAATTAATACATAGCCAAAAATTTAAATAGTTAAATAAAGTATATTGAATTGAGGACCATCAATTGCGTCCAGGGAAATTATAGACTGTACATTTTATTAATAATATATCGAATTAGTTTATTGTCCTTACTATCATATTGTGAAAAAATAAAATAATTAATTAATAAAAAAATAAATTATTAAATTTTCTGCAATTAAATGAGCTTAAACAAGTCATATAATCATATAAGAGTCCACCTAAATTGAAGACGATGATCAAAGACGTAT
>NW_025878673.1:0-3005 GCF_002878395.1 Capsicum annuum
CGACCTTTTTGACCAACTTCAGGGTTCCAAGTGCTTTTCAAAAATAGACCTTCATTCGGGTTATCATCAGTTGAAAGTTAGGGAGTCAGACATACCCAAGACAGCCTTCCAAACCCGATATGGTCACTACGAATTTCTAGTCATGTCCTACGGGTTGACTAACGCCCCTGCAGCCTTCATGGATCTTATAAATAGAGTGTTCCGTCAGTTTCTTGACTTGTTCGTCATTGTATTTATTGATGATATTCTGATCTATTCTATGAGTAAAGAGGATCACACTAATCACCTCCGAATTATCCTTCAGACCCTTAAGGATCATCAGTTGTATGCCAAATTTTCTAAGTGTGAATTCTGGTTAGAC
This sequence comes from Capsicum annuum, assembly GCF_002878395.1. Taxonomy (NCBI): domain Eukaryota; kingdom Viridiplantae; phylum Streptophyta; class Magnoliopsida; order Solanales; family Solanaceae; genus Capsicum; species Capsicum annuum. The sequence goes on from NW_025878673.1 coordinate 362, forward strand.
GCTATTGCCTTCCTGGGGCATATTGTGTCCAGTGACGGGATAAGAGTGGATCCGCAGAAAGTTGAAGCAGTGAGAAAATAGCCCAGAACCACGACTCCAAGCGATATTCGGAGCTTCTTGGGTTTGGCGGGGTATTACGGAAGGTTCGTAGAGAGTTTTTCTTCCATAGCTACTTCGCTTACTAAACTGACTCAGAAAAAGATGAAGTTTGTGTGGTCTGACTTGTGTGAAAATAGTTTTGAGAAATTGAAGGACAAGCTGACTACTGCTCCTGTTTTGACCCTTCCCGAGGGTGTAAATGATTTTGTGGTTTATTGTGATGCATCCCGTGTGGGACTTGGTTGTGTATTGATGCAGCGTGGTAAGGTGATAGCTTATGCATGTAGGCAGTTAAAGGTGTATGAGCGCAATTACCCCACCATGACTTGGATTTAGCAGCTGTGGTGTTTGCACTTAGAATCTGGAGGCACTATCTCTATGGAGTGCATGTTGATATTTATACTGACCATAAGAGTTTACAGTATGTTTTCTCACAGAAAGAATTGAACCTCAGGTAGAGGCGTTGGATGGAGCTTTTGAAAGACTATGATATGAGTCTGCATTACCATCCGAAAAAGGCAAATGTTGTAGCCGATGCCCTTAGCAGGTTGTCTATGGGCAGCTTTTCTTATGTAGAAGAAGAAAAGAAAGAGATGGTGAAGGATATTCACCGCCTTGCAAATCTGGGAGTGCAACTCGTAGATTCTGAAGATGGAGGGGTGATTGTTCAGGAGTTAGCTAAGTCATCTCTTTGTGCTGAAGTTAAGGAGAAGCAGGTTAAAGATCCCATCTTGATGCAAATCAAGAAAGATGTGGGTTAACAAAAGGTTATGTCGTTTGAAATTGGTGGCGATGGTATTCTGAGATTTCAGGGTAGGTTGTGCGTTCCGAATATCGATGGGCTACAGGAAAGAATCCTTAATGAAGTGCACACTTCGAGGTATGCCATTCACCCAGGATGTACCATGATTTAAAAACCTTGTATTGGTGGAATAACATGAAACGTGAAGTAGCTGACTTTGTGTCCAAGTGTTTGAACTGTCAACAAGTGAAGGTAGAACACATGAGGCCGGGTGTTACTTTCCAAGATATAGCCCTGCCTTTATGGAAGTGGGAAATGATAAACATGGACTTTATTACAAGACTTTTGAGATCCCGAAACCAGTATGATTCTATATGGGTGATTGTAGATCGGTTGACCAAGTCTGCCCACTTTTTGCCTGTGAGGACTAATTATTCGGGAGAGGTTTATGCTAAGATTTACATTGAAGAGATACTTCGATTGCATGGGGCACCAGTGTTCGTTATATCTGATAGAGGTACGCAGTTTTCATCTCAGTTTTGGAGATCCTTTCAGAAGGGTTTAGGTACACAAGTGAATTTGAGCACAGCTTTCCACCCTCAAACGGATGGGTAAGCTGAGCGTACCATTCAGACCCTCGAAGATATGTTGAGGGCATGCGTTATTGATTTCAAAGGTAGTTGGGTAGATCACCTGCCACTAGTTGAATTCGCTTACAATAATAGCTACCATGCCAACATCAAGATGGCTCCTTTTGAGGCTTTGTATGGGAGGAGATGTAGGTCTCCGATAGGATGGTATGAAGTGGGTGAGACTCAGTTGTATGGGTCTGATCTTGTTCATCAGGCGATGGAGAAAGTGAAAATCATTAAAGAATGACTCAAGACTGCTCAGAGTTGTCAGAAGTCCTATGCCGATGTTCGGAGAAGAGAACTAGAGTTTGAAATTGGTGATTGGGTGTTTCTCAAGGTTTCTATTATAAAAGGAATTATGTGGTTTGGAAAAAAGGTAAATTGCGCCCTCGTTATGTAGTGCCATATCAAATTTTGAAGAAGATTATTGCAGTTACATATGAGTTAGAATTGCCTGCAAGTTTGGGTTCCGTTCATCCGGTATTTCATGTATCCATGTTGAAGAAATGCATTGGAGATCATTCTATGGTATTTCTAGTAGAGGGTATCAAAGTGACAGACTCCTTGTCGTACGAAGAAGAGCCCGTTAAAATTTTAGATCGCCAAGTTTGAAAGATGAAGAGCAGGGGATAATGTAACGCCCCGCATTTTGGGCTAGAATTAAAAAAAACCATGATTTTGATGTGTTGCTAATTCCGAAGCCATAAAATCCTATGCCAATATGGCATATTAATTATTGTGTAGCATGTGAATCCGCTCAAGCTTGAATTTAGACCATAGAGGTCCTTCAACTCAAGGACGAGTTGAAACTATTTCGGTCGACTAAGTTTTAGTGGACGTTGTAAAGTGTGTCAGCTTCCATCGACCATAACTCTCTGTGTATGTTGACTTAGGAAGCGTACTATGTGTGAAATGATAGGTATTCGAGTTAACTTTCCAACGATACCAATTTGGCTAAAATCCAACACCCGAACAAGAAGTTATGGCCCTTCAAAGTGATAAGCGTCGCCTGACCAATCGCCCATGGCCTCTGGAAAGCATAGGCAATAGCCTAGGCGGTGCCTATGTAAACATAGGCGATAGCCCAGGCGGCGCCTATGTGAACATAGGCAACGGGATGGGCAGCGCCTATGTAAGGAATTCTGGTAATTTAAACACTCCGTGTTGAGGA
>NW_025878674.1:0-2274 GCF_002878395.1 Capsicum annuum
AATATACGTGGGGGCTACTGTAGTATTTTTATTGTTATGGTAAACTCCTGACTCAATTAATTATATATAGTTTTGAATATTTTTCCCTTATTGTTTTTACTCCCTTGGTTGATTTTCTTGCCTTTTTCTAAAATTGGATAGCTTTGTGTTAGTTTATTTTTTTGATAGACTTAATATAATTTGTGATATTAGAGTTAGAGTTAGAATATATATGTTAGAGTCAAAATTATGTTAGAGTCAAAATTAGATTTAGAGTTAAAACAATTTACTTATAATTAATTAATTATGCGAAGACCATTTAAAAATAGAGAAGCTTTTAGAAAAATTAAAGAATCTTTAATTAGTAATTATTCAGAATATATAAGTCTAAATAAAACAAAAGAAAATCCACAAAAACTAGCCTACTTAATTATATTAATATCTAGTATTGAATCAAAATTAATAACACATTTAAAATCTAGAAGAATGAAACATATACCACCTAATTATGATAAAATTAGATTTAGATATCCACCGAGATATTATAAATATAATTTAAAATGAATAAAATACAACGATATAAAGAATTAAAACAAATTATCTCTGAAAAACGAAAAGAATTAAAAATAAGAATAGAAAGACTACATTATAATATATTTGCCGGAGTTAGTAAAAATTCAATAGATACACAAAAAAATGAAATATCAAAATTAGAATCACAAATAGATAGTTTAGAATATGTATATCAACATGACCTATTCACAATAAAATGAATAAAGAAGAATTTATAATAGATGAAAAAGTATATGAAAACTACGAAGGATCAAAAATAAAAATAGTATTTTCTAATCTAGGACGAAGATATAAGAAAATAGGTGAACATTTATATCTAATGTTAGAAAAAGAAGAATTAAAATTAGAAGATAAATTAACAGCAATGGTAAGAATAGAAAAAGAAAATGAAGAGATAGATAGGAAAAAGGAAATAGAAAAAATAAAACAACAAACTACGGAAGAAATACGAAAAATAGAAGAAACCAAAAATAATAGAATTGCTGAATTAGAAAAAGAATTACAAATGTTAAAAAAACTGTATGAACAAAGACAAAAAGAGAAAGAAGAAAAAGATAGAGAACAGAAATTACTAAATGAGATAAATCAATTTAAGGAAAAATTAGAAATAAAAAATGAAGAATTAGAAATAAATAATATAGATATTGAAGAGACAGATAATTATGAGTCCGAAGATAGTGAAACATACACAGAAATATTAACAAATACAAAAAATTTAGAAATCAATGAAGAACAAAAAATTAATGAGGAAAACTTAAAAAATACCCAAACAGAAATAAATACTCTTGATAAAAAAGAAAATGAAAATATAATCCCTAAAACAATAGAAATAAGAAAACCTATATATTATAAGAATAAGTTTAAAAAATATAATAAATATGATAAATGGATACCAAAACAAATAGTGAATAAAAATTATAACTTTTTAGATCTAGACTGTGTAATAGATACAGAAAAAACAATACAATTATGGATAGGATATATGACAAAACAATTATTAGATAATAATATAAATATAACAGATGCACCGGAATATATAGAAAAAACACTAATAGGATCAGTAAAACTATGGTTTGCAAATCTAACCGAAAATAGCAAAAAGGTATTAAGAACTAATAAACCTATAGAAGGAACATCATCGACAACAACTAAACTAACACCTATAGAATTATTAAAAAAAAAATATGAAACAGCTATAAAAGATGAATTTGGTAGTACGACAACAATCGAAGAAGAACAAAATGAAGAAAGAGATATGAATAGAAATTTAATGTTAAAATTAGCAATCTGTAATATGTGTTATATAGATGAATATACTTGCGCATTTAGAGAATATTATTACAAAGGAGCATATAGTATAGAAGAAAGTAAAGAAATAAGAAAATTATATTTTAATAAATTACCCGAGCCATTTAGTTCAAAAATAATAAAAAGTTGGGAAGAAGCAAAAATAGTAGATACGTTAGGAGCAAGAATAAAATATTTACAACAATGGTATAGAAACTTATGTGAGAAATATAGAGAAGAATTAAAAATGGAAAAAACATTAATAAGAAATTTAGCTTGTTGCAAAAATAAAATAGCACCCCAATTTGGATGCGAAGAAAGATATTATAAGAAAAGAAAAAGACATAAGAAATATAAGAAATATAAAAAATCAAAATATAAATATAAGAAACCAAGAAAAAGATATTATGTAAAAAATTATAAACATAAAAGACC
>NW_025878675.1:0-2439 GCF_002878395.1 Capsicum annuum
ATTATCTTTTCCGGGTTTATCATTGGTGGCATTAAAAATAGCCTCACGTTTATCATTGTCCAAGAAATTATCCCACCAGCCTCGAAGTTGGCCAGTAAATCCCGCAACAATCATTTTACAAATTGTTGGGTCGGTGCGATTGGCCCGATTTTCTGGCGAAGCAGTGGCTGTGGCAATAGTAGCATACATGGACATACGATGGATAAGAATAGAGATTGGTCGGTCCGATAATCCGTCAATATTCCATTCATAAATGGCTTCTCCACTATAAGAAGTATTTGTCTGATTCCATTCCCTTTCCTCTATCAGAACATCTTGAGGAGTTGGGCGTGGATAATATGCAGTAGACATACGGGGAATATCAGCGTATTTCTTTCCCGGTTGTTTTTTAATCATACCTTTCAGCTTATTTAGCTCGGAAGAGATTACATCTCCAGTATTTTGAGTAGACTCAATATTATCAGCAAAATTAGGCTTAAGATTTTGTACAAAATCATCAAAAATATTAAGAGGTTGAATGTTTAAACGAGAGAATTTTTAATCTAAGAGTTTCTCTAATTGGTCTAATTGAGAAACTTTTTCAAATCCTTCTATTTCAGGAGGTCTTTGAATACAAGGTTTTGATAAAATATATCCTTCTTCATCAGTGATTTTGGAAGTAGAAGGAATGTTAGAGGAATTCATCTGGGTGCTAAGTTTGTTAACTAACTCAATTAATTCATCAAGTTTTTTATCAAGAGAGGAAATGTGTTCTCCTAAAACCTTAACATAAAGACTCAAATGATTATTTTGGGCGATAAGGTTATTTATTTCAGAAACAGTAATTTTTCCCACATCTTCACTGACAAACTTTTGGAAAGCAGAAAAAGTCATGCCAGTATTATTAGGCAATATAAAGGAAGATTGAGGGGGATAGAGTGCTTGAGTAATTGTGCCATCAGAATTTTGATAAGATCTTTCAATTGTTTTGACATATGATGGTAAATATGCAGACATGAACCATGGTACAAAGAAAATAATTTTATTATGTAAAGCACAAATTTCATAGAATTCTTCTGAAATATTTCGTAATTCATCAGGAGTATAAGTTTCAAAAAACCATGTCCTAAAGGTTTTCCATTTTTCAGAAAAAAATTCTTTCTGAATATATTTTCTTGCCTGAGAACCAGGACTAAAATCAATAAGTTGTGTCGTCATGGTTAAACAGAATTGATGTCAAAATCCATTTCAGATGGGGTAGGATTTTCATTATCAAAATCTTGAACTATATTAGTTTTTGAGTTGATTTTTATCTTTTCTACACCTTTAGGTGTAGTATGTGAATCTGCAGAATTAATAGTATGCAAAGATGCCGCTCGATTCTTAGCTGGACCATACTGAGGTTCTATAGGAGAAATATGATGAATAGAAGGAAGTCTTCGTGGTATTGAGAAAGAATTTCTATAGACTGGGGGATTACTATCAAATTGTAGACAAATTCGTCCATCTGGATTTTGAGTTACTTGAGTTAACTCTGAGTTAGTCACATCGTCCACCAATTATTTTGGGGAAGTGATTGAATTTAAAATCCATGTTTGGGGGAAATCAATTTCATCCCATCTAATAGGTCTTCGGGTAGTGACCCTAGATTTTATAAAATTAGTTTCAATAAGCATAGTGCAATCAGAATTATCATCAATTAACTTACATCGAGAATTTAGAGTTGATAATAATCGATAGTATATGCGGTAAGATAATCCTATTAGTTCAGATCCAGGAGCATAATCATATCCATGAGTTTTCACATTTAAGGTTAAAGCATGAAGAATATTTACATTAGTTAGAGATAATTGTAAATTTGGCTGAGTATTAAAATATACAGGACCATAAGCAAGAGTAGATTCAATAGATCTCATTAAGGATTTTCGAAAATTTAGATTTCTAGCATCACACAAAGCAGCTAAAAATGTTTCAGGGAGACCCTTTAGGGTTAAAGGTCGAAAGGCAATTTGTACTAAGCCAATATGCATATAATTTTAATTACGTTTAAAAATATCAATATCATGCTTATTTAGGAGTTGAATAGTTTGTTCATCAGCATTTAAAGCAAGAGATTGTTCAGTTGTTTTAATAATTTGTTTATGTTTTATTTTATCAAAAAATTCATATTCATATATGGTTTTTAATTCAACTTTTGGAATTGACCATTTATTCAGTAGATCCATATCTTGAGGTAAATCTACCTCTTCGAGTTTTGTACTTTTAGTACTAACTTCTCCCATATCCATAGTTATAAAAGTCTTATATCTATGCTAAAAATCTTCACCTCACTTAACATATTTACTATGAAAATTCACAGGCTCTGATACCATTTATAGGATCTCTTAGGTTGGGGTATGCCACTCAGCCTACTAGACCATATAATAATATCGGATTAAGCCTAAGTCGGAAGACCGAACC
>NW_025878676.1:0-5246 GCF_002878395.1 Capsicum annuum
CCGGCAACGGGTGCCAGTCCGCCTTAATAGGATTTGGGGCGTGACAGAAGTGGTATCAGAGCGGGTCGTCCTAGGAAGTCTACAAAGCCGTGTCTATGTAGAATCTTGTTTATCGATGTGTTGTGCACCACATTTATAAACAAGAGGCTACGTGGCATTTAGGAGTTGTCACTTTCTTGTCATTCTTTAGATCGTGCCATAAAGCCAAATATTATAAGTGTATCATGTCTAACCCCTGAATTATTTTGTACAGTAAGTATGCCAGAGACAAGGAAGAGTAAAGGTAAAGGAAAGGAAGTAGGAGTGGTAGTTGGTATACCCAATCGGGCGAGACAACAAAGTGAGGCTCTAGATGAGTCTCTATCACAGACATCTCCAACCCCTCCATCTGTTGATGTACCAGGAAGGAGTGAAAATCCCCCAGAACCACCTGTTGATGCTTCTGTGCAGGATTTGAGAAATGCAGTTCAACTGTTGACTCGTATAGTTGCTGGCCAAGGTCAAAGACAAGAAGGCCCAGTTGCAGGTGCAGTGGGTGCAGGTAGGGTAGCCAGTACGAGAATACGTGATTTCCTTAACTTAGACCCTCCATCATTCACTGGATCAGATCCAAATGAAGATCCACAGGATTTTATTGATCAGATCCAACGCACCTTAGATGTTATGCATGTGAGTGGTTCAGAAGCTGCTGAGTTGGCAATATATAGATTGAAAGGTGTGGCTATATTGTGGTACGAAGCCTGGAAGCAGTCCCAAGGCATAGATACACCTCCAACTACTTGGGAGGAGTTCAAAATGGCCTTTCTTGATCATTACTTGCCATTAGAGATCCGAGAGGCCCGTGCAGACCAGTTCCTAAACCTCCATCAGGGGAATATGAGCGTGAGGGAATATAGTCTTAAATTTAATTCTCTGGCCAGGTACGCTCCTAATGTTGTTGCTACTATGGCAGATAGAGTCCATCGGTATGTGGATAGGTTGGATTCATATTTGGTTAGAGATTGTACCATTGCCTCTTTGAATAAAGACATGGATATAGCGAGGATGCAAGCTTTTGCACAGAAACTGGAGGATCAGAGACAAAGAAGGAGGGCACAAGAAATAGAAAGGGGGCAATCCAAGAGGGCCAGACCTACAGGACAGTTTACACCACCCCAGGGTGAGTTTAGGCCACGATTTTTTAACAGGCCACCCAGATCATCATCCTCTTACCCTACAGCTAGTGCTCCACCACAACTTCAAGGGTCTAGAAATGATCAATTTGGGCAGAGAAGTGAGGGCCAAGGTACACGGACAACAAGATATTCGGGAAGCCAGCAAATGCCTCCTAGGCAGCCTTGCAGACAATGTGGGAGATATCATATAGGTGTGTGTCGCATGGGAACAGATGTTTGTTATTGGTGTGGTATGCCAGGGCATGTAATAAAAGATTGCCCAAGAAGACGCAGGGGTGATATGGCACAACCTACTGGATCAACTGTTGCATCATCATCATCAGTGCCTCCATCAGGTAGAGGTGAGCAATTTCCTATAAGTCGCGGCAGAGGTATTAGAGGGGCAGCTAGTTCCAGCGTGGCCCAAAATCGCACATATGCTCTAGGGACTCGACAGAACCTGGAGGCTTCACCCGATGTGGTTATAGGTACATTGTCCATCTTCTCACATAAAGTGTATGCATTAATTGACCCTGGTTCTACATTGTCATATATTACTCCATTAGTTGCTGGGAAGCTTGGTAGAACACCTAAATTATTGAATCAACCACTTGCGGTGTCTACACCAACTGGGGAGTCAATTATAGCTAGAAGAGTCTATTGTGACTGCTTAGTGACTATCTGCGACCGAGATACATTAGCTGATCTTATCGAGTTAGAAATGGTAGAATTTGATGTTATAATGGGTATGGATTGGTTGGCTTCTTGCTATGCCACCGTTGACTGCCGAACCAAGAGAGTGTACTTTCACTTTCCAAATGAAGCAGTCCTTGAATGGGAAGGCAATATTGGGGTACCAAAAGGGAGGTTTATCTCTTATTTTAAAGCCAGAAAAATGATATCAAAGGGATATATATGTCATCTCGTTAGAGTGAGAGATGTGGAGGCAGAATCACCAACTATCCAGTCTGTTCCAATAGTGAATGAATTTATTGATGTCTTTCCTGAGGAACTCCCTGGTTTGCCTCCAGAACGAGAAATAGATTTTGGTATTGACTTATTACCAGGCACTGAGCCTATCTCTATCCCTCCATATAGAATGGCCCCGGCAGAATTACGTGAATTAAAGGAGCAACTGAAGGACTTGTTAGAAAAGGGTTTTATAAGGCCTAGTGTGTCCCCTTGGGGTGCACCAGTTTTATTTGTGCGTAAAAAGGATGGCACATTGAGGATGTGTATTGACTACCGACAACTGAATAGGGTGACAATTAAGAATAAATATCCCCTCCCCAGAATTGATGACTTGTTTGATCAGTTACAGGGTGCCAAATGCTTTTCAAAGATCGATTTGAGATCAGGTTATCATCAGGTGAGGGTGAAGGAAAAGGATATACCTAAGACAGCTTTCCGAACCAGATATGGTCACTTTGAATTCCTTGTTATGTCGTTTGGGCTAACGAATGCACCAGCAGTTTTTATGGATTTGATGAATAGGGTATTCAAGCCTTTCCTGGATGTGTTCGTAATAGTATTTATAGATGATATTCTGGTGTATTCAAGGTCAGAAGAGGACCATGCAAATCATTTACGACTAGTGCTACAAGTTCTCCGTGATCGCCGGTTGTATGCTAAGTTTTCCAAATGTGAATTTTGGTTAAAGTCAGTGGCATTTTTGGGCCATATTGTATCGGATGAAGGAATAAGGGTGGATTCACAAAAGATAGAGGCTGTGAAAGATTGGCCAAGGCCAACGACACCTACAGAAGTTCGAAGCTTCCTTGGATTGGCAGGATATTACAGAAGGTTTGTTGAAGGTTTTTCTTCTATATCTGCACCTCTTACTAAGCTAACTCACAAGGAAACCAAATTCCAATGGAATGATGCATGTGAAAGGAGCTTTCAAGAGTTGAAAAGTAGGCTAACCTCAGCACCTGTGCTAGTGCTTCCAGAAGGCTCAGAGGGATATGCAGTGTATTGTGATGCTTCAGGAGTTGGTTTAGGGTGTGTACTAACACAACATGGTAAAGTGATTGCTTATGCCTCGAGACAATTGAGACCACACGAGAAAAACTACCCAACACATGATCTTGAGCTAGCAGCGGTTGTCTTTGCTTTAAAGATATGGCGCCACTATTTGTATGGGATACACGTGGACATATATACAGATCATAAGAGTTTACAGTATATTTTCAAGCAGAAAGATCTAAATTTGAGACAGCGGAGGTGGCTAGAGTTAATAAAAGATTATGATATTGATATATTATACCATCCAGGGAAAGCAAATGTGGTGGCTGATGCTCTAAGTCGTAAGACACTCATGGGTACCAGTGATCAGGAAGGGGTAAAGCAAGCCATGGCTAAGGATCTGCGTCAACTAGCCAATCTGGGTGTTCGTCTACTCGAAACTCCAAGGAAGGATATTATTGTACATAATGCTACCGATTCTTCATTGATAAGGGAAGTGAAAGAAAAACAGTGTTATGATTCTATTCTACAATGCCTTAAGGAGAAAGTAAGTCAGAGTATAATGAAGGAGTTTAGGCTTACACAAGATGGAGTACTTTATTGCCAAAATAGATTGTGTGTGCCTGATGTTAATAGACTCAGAAGGAGAATAATGGAAGAAGCCCATCATTCAAGATATTCCATCCACCCAGGATCTACTAAGATGTATCACGACCTAAAGGGAGTGTTTTGGTGGGGAGGCATGAAAAAGGACCTTGCAGAGTTTGTGGCTTAATGTCCTACTTGTCAACAAGTCAAAGTAGAGCACCAAAAGCCAGGTGGTTACATGCAATGCATAGAGATTCCAACTTGGAAGTGGGATATGATTAATATGGATTTTGTAACTGGTTTGCCTCGTTCAGTTAATAAGTTTGACTCCATATGGGTGATAGTTGATAGACTCACGAAGTCAGCGCACTTCCTGCCAGTTAGGAGTGATTATACAGCTGAAGAATATGCCAAATTATACCTCAAAGAGATAGTTAGGCTACATGGGGTCCCACTCTCCATTATATCTGATCGAGGAGCTCAATTCACGGCAAAATTTTGGAAGTCCTTTCAAAGGAGTTTAGGGACGCGAGTGAATTTGAGTACAGCCTTCCATCCCCAAACAGACGGCCAAGCAGAGCGTACTATTCAAACACTTGAGGATATGTTGCGAACCTGTGCATTAGATTTTAAAGGTAGCTGGGTAGAACACTTGCCTCTTATTGAATTTGCCTATAATAACAGCTACCATTCGAGCATCAAGATGGCACCTTACGAAGCTTTGTATGGGAGGAAATGTAGGTCACCAATTGGTTGGTTCGAAGTGGGTGAAACCACCTTGCTCGGGCCAGATTTAGTCCAACAAGCCATGGAAAAAGTTAAGGTGATACAACAACGGCTAGAAACAGCCCAAAGTCGTCATAAATCATATGCAGATATTCGGAGGAGAGGGCTGGAATTCTCTATTGGAGATTGGGTATTTTTAAAGGTATCACCAATGAAAGGGGTTATGAGATTTGGTAAGAAAGGGAAACTAAGCCCACGTTACATAGGGCCATATAAGATTACCAAGAGGGTCGGACAAGTTGCATATGAATTAGAGCTACCCCAGGAACTTTCAATGGTTCATCCGGTGTTTCATGTGTCAATGCTTCGAAAATGCATAGGTGACCCCTCTCGTATCACTCCTATAAAAGATGTACAGGTCACCGAGGATCTTACTTATGAAGAGGTACCGGTTGCTATTCTAGATCGCCAAGTTAAAAAGTTAAGGAACAAAGAAATGGCATCAGTAAAGGTACTCTGGAGAAACAACCAAGTAGAAGAGATAACGTGGGAACCGGAGGAAGTAATGATATCCAAATACCCTCATCTATTTGAAGACAAGGAGGGACCAAAAGATACAGAGGAGGAACATTAATAGGTATGTGTTTGAATACTAGTTATGTTATTAAAAGTTGTGTGACCAGAAATTCAAACCTGCCTGGACTATACAGTTATGTTAACATTCGGGACGAATGTTCCTAAGGGGGGGAGGATGTAACACCCCACATTTACATGTACTAGTAATATTCACATAAAATGACATACGACTTGATT
>NW_025878677.1:0-2495 GCF_002878395.1 Capsicum annuum
AATTTAAAAATTAACGAAATACCCTATTCATTAAGTCCATGAATGCCGCTGGGGCATTAGTAAAACCAAAAGACATCACCAGAAACTCAAAATGATCATACCACGTTTGAAAGACAGTCTTAGGGATATCCGCCTCCCTAATCTTTAACTGATGATAACCCGTCTGAAGATTAATCTAAAGACACATCTAGCACCCTGAACAACAACAACAACAACAACAAACCCAGTGTATTCCCACTTAGTGGGGTCTGGGGGGGTAAGATGTACGCAGTCCATACCTCTACCTCTGATGAAGTAGAAAGGCTGTTTCCGAAAGACCCCCGGCTCAAGTCACGAGATATCACACAAACACATAGTAAAGGACAGAAGCAGATGACATAACATAGATACGGCACCCATAAGGAATATAAAACAGAGTAAAGCAGGAATACAGGAATATAAAGCAGAGGAAAGCACACAGATTCGTAATAAACATGGAACACGGAACACGGAACACTGAATACGGGATCATAACAGGAATACCCAATTAATTCCCTACCCTAGCGACCCGAACTGGCCCTAATCCTCTGCCGTAATTCGCATCTTCCAGACCTTCCTATCTAGGGTTATGTCCTCGGTGAGCTGTAACTGTTCCATGTCCCGCCTAATCACCTCACCCCAGTACTTCTTCGGTCTACCCCTACCCCGTCTAAAACCATCCAACGCTAGCCTCTCACACCTACGGACCGGGGCATCCGTGCCCCTCCTCTTCACGTGTCCGAACCATCTCAATCGTGCTTCCCGCATCTTACACTCCACTGAAGTCACACCAACCTTCTCCCGGATAGTCTCATTCCGAACTCTATCCCCTCGGGTCAGTCCACACATCCAGCGCAACATCCGCATTTCTGCCACCTTCATTTTTTGGATGTGGGAGTTCTTAACTGGCCAACACTCCGCTCCATACAGCAAGGCCGGACGGACTACCACCCTATAGAATTTGCCTTTAAGCTTGGGCGGCACCTTCTTATCACACAGCACCCCCGATGCGAGTTTCCACTTCATCCATCCCGCCCCAATACGGTGCGAGACATCCTCGTCAATCTCACCGTTACTCTGGATCACGGACCCGAGATACTTGAACTTATCCCTCTTCCCTACCTCCTGTGCTTCTAGCCTCACTACTACCTCATTCTCCCGCCTCACGTCATTAAACTTACATTCCACATACTCTGTCTTGGTTCTGCTCACCCTGAACCCTTTAGACTCCAGAGTTTGCCTCCACAACTCTAATTTGTCATTCACACCCCCTCGAGTCTCATCTATCAGGACTACATCGTCTGCAAAAAGCATACACCACGGCACCTCCCCTTGGATACGCCGCGTTAACACATCCATTACTAACGCAAACAAAAAGGGACTAAGAGTAGATCCCTGATGCAATCCTGTCAGGACAGTGAAATGCTCTGAGTCTCCTCCCGCCGTCCTCACCTGGGTTTTCGCTCCCTCATACATATCCTTAATTACTCTGATATATGCCTGCGGTACTCCACTCACCTCCAAGCATCTCCAAAGCACTTCCCTGGGGACTTTGTCGTACGCCTTTTTCAGGTCGATGAACACCATGTGCAGATCCTTCTTCCTCTCCCTATACTGCTCCACCAACCTCCGTACCAGGTGGATTGCCTCCGTCGTCGAGCGGCCGGGCATAAATCCGAATTGGTTTTCCGAAATAGACACTATCCGTCTCAGCCTCACCTCGACCACTCTCTCCCAGATCTTCATAGAGTGACTCAATAACTTAATCCCCCTATAGTTATTGCAACACTGAATGTCCCCCTTATTCTTATAGAGGGGGATCATGGTACTCCACCTCCACGCCTCGGGCATCTTTGCCGTCCTGAAAATTTCATTGAACAATGCAGTCAACCACCTTACACCAGCCTCTCCAACGAACTTCCAAAACTCCACCGGTATCTCATCCGGCCCCGTCGCCCTACCCCTTCGCATCCTGCGGACTGCCTGTCTAACCTCATCTACCTTAAAACGTCTACAATAGCTAAAATCCCGACACTCCCCTGAGTGCTCCAGTTCCCCTAACACAATAGCTCTGTCCCCCTCGTCATTCAAGAGCCTATGAAAGTACTAGCACCCTGAAGCTAGTAAAAAATCATCAATCCTAAGAAATGGATACTTATTCATTATAGTAACCTTATTTAACTGATGGTAATCTATGCACACCCAAAGGGAACTATCTTTCTTATGCATGAACAAAATAGGAGCACCCCATAAAGACACACTATGACTAATAAAATTCTTGTCAAGGAGATCCTTCAACTGCTTCTTAAAGTCCTTCAACTCAGCCAGAGTCGTTCTATATATAGGGATAGAGATAGGATGAGTGTCCGAAGAAGGTCTATCCCAAAGTTAATCTCCCTATCGGGAGGGATACCAGGAAAATCATCGGGAAAAACCTCAAGGAATTCATTAACCATAGGAACGAATTATAAGGAAGG
>NW_025878678.1:0-1281 GCF_002878395.1 Capsicum annuum
GGAGTCTAAAATCTTTTTCCAGATGTTCATCTTTACTTGTCTACTTTCTACTTTGGACTTTTCATGTTTCAAGCAGTATGATTGATATGATTATTTTAGCATAATTAAGTAACATCATTTAATCCACAGTTTGTATAAAGATACAGAAATAATGTGGGTTGTCTTGGTGTTTGAATTATGGCATAATACATAAATATGACTCTAAACTTGACACTAAATTATAACTTTGACCTTAAACTTTGATAGTGGACCTTTAACTATTCAAAACCTGAACAAATATGACCTCCGATTTTGAAACCTCGTGCGTGAGTTTCACTCGCGCCTACGTGGAAAGCTCATCCAATCACACGGTGCCACGTCGTTAAAAGGGCTGACTTGGAGGGAAGTCATATTTCTGCAGTTTTGAATAGTTAAAAGTCATATTTGTGCACTGTCAAAGTTTTACTTTTTGTGTTAAAACGGCGTCGTTTTTATTATTATTATTATTACTAAAAATTAAACAAATACACAACTTATGTTTCCAATATTAAAAAAAATCTCAACTCCCTGAGCATATTACAAAAATTCCAACATATATACACAGAATGCTATGTATATGTCGGTTATGTTATGTATATTAATAGAGAGAGAGTAAAGTAATTAAAAAAGTGGGAGAGAGTGTAATTACTTACAAAAGGGTTTTTTTTTTAATTATTATTTATTTATTTCTATAGTAGCAACACCTAACGTTTTTTTAATATGTTATGTATATTAATAGGGAGACAGTAAAATAATTAAAAAAGTGGGAGAGAGTGTAATTACTTACAAAAGGGTTTCTTTTTAAAATTATTATTTATTTCTATAGCAGCAACACCTAACTTTTTTTTATTAAAAAAAAGCCACTAGCAGGGATCGAACCCACGCAGTAGGCTGAAGGAAGTGCCCAAGAAGAGCAAATAACACCATTGGGCTATCTAAGTGCCTTGTTTCATGTGGTTCAACATTAATATACGCACATAAATATAGATTTTCTATCTTATATATACAACATAATCTTTTTACTGAGGGGGTTTGGGTGAACCCCATGACAACCATGTTGGTCCGCCTCCGCGTTAATTTAATAACGTTTTGATAACGTTAATTTAATACGAACATTTTAATAACGTTAATTTGATAACGTTAATTTAATATACTACTACTACCATCCATAATAACGTTCACTTAATAATGTTTTATTGAAACTATAATTTTTTTAATTATTAGTATAATTTAATATTTAAATAAATTACATTTAGATATATT
>NW_025878679.1:0-1354 GCF_002878395.1 Capsicum annuum
TTTTGGAGTCATCAATGCCATAACAATGAAGTAGGAACTTATTGGTATATCAATAAAACATTTTGGAGTCATTAATAGCACATGGATCTTGTTTGAGTAACCGGATACCTTCTGACATTCATTAGTGCAATAAACATGTAAGATTTGGAAAACAAGTAAGTATTGGAATGTCTTGACATCTTGTAGGGTGGAAATAACTTCATTGGTAACGTAGGACATCATACAAAACCATTATGGATCATATGTTACTGAATAACTTTGGAAACTTTCTTAATAGAACAATTGTTCACTTTCATGCCAAAGATATGGTATAGAGTATGCTTTACATTCCTGACTGTCAACCTTCAATACTAGTCCCAAATGGACTTCCCGTCTTTTCGGATTACTTATCTACAATGAACATATATAGCAATCTAGTATTAGCAACCAAACGTCACAATTCAATTATTTGAATTCACCAAACTAGTGGTTGAGTAGTAAGCCTTAATTACACCATAAAGGGTGTCACTTTAACCCTCTTATAATCCAATTATATTCATATGCCATGCATATTCATACAACATCCTCCAATATCAAGTTTGGATTCATTTATCCTTCTAACCAATCCATTAAACCAAATTGAGCCATAGACATAAATAGTCATCAATTCAATAGTATATCACCATATCCACCCTCCATAACTCAATTACCATATCTACCTTCCATAATACAATTACCATATCCACCTTCCACAATTCAATACAACCAAACCATGCAAAATAGTCCATAACCCTATTTCCATCACCTTTCAATAACAACCAATACATATAATCCTCTATCACACATATACATATGGAAAAGAACAAGGCAAAAAATATTCATACCTTAGAATTCATCTATTGATTATGCAATTCTATTTGCATAAATAATAGGTGTCTTTCAAAGCTCTCGAGATGACAAACGCAGTTATCAGATTACTTTGGAATTTCTACGGTTGAATCAAAAGTAATTTAAAGGTCAAATTTGGATAGGGTTTGTTCTTTCTCAATGATTGATGATGAAAATGAGTTTTTGAACTCATATACATGTATATATACACATATTCCCATCCATAATATCATAGGGAATGACCAAAGTGCCTTTAAAATTTAAATAATGTCAAATCTGTCCTTTGGTGGACTGTTTTGATAAGCTAAAGTAGATCGAACATAACTCTTTGCTCTGATATCGGATTTGGGTAAAATTGGTATCGTTGGAAATATAATTCAAAGGTCTTTCATTTCATATAAAGTAGACCACCCAGTTCATCCTGTACAAGGAGTTATGATCGTTTGAAGTTGATCCTAAAAATCTGTTTTGAGAGGCTGAAGTAAAA
>NW_025878680.1:0-1084 GCF_002878395.1 Capsicum annuum
ACGAAATTAACTCTTAATGTTTTAAATTAAATTTTCATCTTTCGAACAATGGTTCTACAATATCACTCCTTATTATAAGTCATTTATGTATTAGGAAAATAAGAATAACAAAATGATATGTCAACATAAAATATTTGATTGACTATCAAAATTATATTAGCGCCACATAAATTGGGACGAAACAGAAGAAGATATAAAGCAATATACATTATTTGAAAATGAAATATAAAGTATTGTAAATAACAATAATTAACAAAAAAATTTTTAACAAATTGACTGATTTCTACTTCAGCTGCTTAAGTCGTGATTTTACTATATCACCCTTAATTAATTATTATGGTCATGTAAGCATTGTGCCACATAAGTTGAGATAGAAAAAATATTATAAATCACCATGATCAAAAATTTAAATTATTTTTAAAATATAATTGGCTGTCGTCGACACAAAATTCTGGGCAAGGAGCGTAGCATATATTATTCAAAAATTATATAGAAAGTATTATAAATTACAATTGTTAACAACTTAAAATATCTAAAAAAAACATAATATGTTATATATTTCAAAAATAAATTACACGTAAAATACTAGAAATCACAATAATTAACAACTTAAAAAATTTAAAAGATATAAAATATTTGGTCGACTCTTGAAATTATATTAGTGTCACTGAAATTGGAATAGAAAAGTATTATAAATCATAATAATTAAAAACTTCAATTATTTTTAAGATATAATTGATTATCAATGCCACAATAATTTGGACAAGAAAAGTAACGTATATTAATTTAAAAATTACACAAAAAAAATTATAAATTGAAATAGTTAACAACTTAAATTATCTAAATACGTATTAAAATAACATATGTTGAACTCATGCTAGATTCCGGATGAATCCTAGAAAAGTAATAAGTTTATCCATGTACGATCATTACCTATAGCAAGGTAGAGGAGTGATGTTGGACAAAACTGAAAGATAATAATATATTCTTACAAAGTGTTTTTTCACTTGTGTTTTCTTAATTTTATGACTTCTTTACTCGATTTTTGTTATATTTTATACCTTGAATTGGATCGTCGAGCACT
>NW_025878681.1:0-3502 GCF_002878395.1 Capsicum annuum
GATACTAAACGCGAGGCTATTTTTAACGCCACCAATGATCAACCCGGAAAAGACAATCTAGGGCGACCTCTTCGGGCAGGACGTTCGGATGCTGTCTACACCCTTATGCTGACGATTATTGAACATTTTGGAGGAAGATTTACCAATCAATATGAAAACATTAGAACTCTGCTTAATGGTTTAAAATGTCGTCACTTAGGTGAATTTAGATGGTATAAAGACACCTTTCTTAGTAGGGTTATGGATTTACCCGAAAGTAAATATGACCATTGAAAAGCTAAATTCATTGATGGTCTTCCCCCTTTATTTGCTGAAAGAGTTAGAAAAACCCTTCGAGGATCTTATGGAGAAGTCCAGTATTCAGAAAAAACTTATGGTCAGCTTATTGTAGCTTGTACTCAAGAAGGCTTAGCCCTCTGTAACGAGTTGAAATTAGCTAGACAAATTAAGCTTGACAAACTCAGAGAAAAATCTCAATTAGGAGACTTTTGCGAGCAATTTGGTATGGATAAACCCTTTGTACGAAAACCCCAAAAGTATTCTAAGTCCTCAAAACCCTATAGAAATAAACGTTCCAGGCTTAGAAGAAAGGAAGAACGTGAGGCTAGAAAATCCTTCCGTAAGTCTACTAGATTCACCAAAAACCAATCAAAAAGAGATTTAGCCAAAATTAAATGCTATAAGTGTAACCAGTATGGTCATATTGCTCCAAATTGCAAATTACAAAAACTCAAATCCTTAGGACTTTCTGAAGAAGTTCATGACCAAGTCTATAATTTGTTATACTCCTCTACTTCCGAATCTGATTCTACTTCTGCAAATGATTTTGAATTACCTAATTCAGATAGTGAGCTCGATCAGGATAATAAATGTAATGATTGTGATAATGATGTTTGCAATTGTGATGAAATGATGTATAAACTGCAAGTGCAATTCGAAGATCTTAATTTGAATGTTCAAACTCTTACTGCTGAAAATGTCCTTGAATTACTAAAAGAAGTTACTGATGAAAAACTACGTGAAAAAATCCTCAAGTTTGCTACTCAAAAGACTTCTGCTAATACTAGTGCTTCTAAAGATAACTCTTTTGATAATCATCCCATGTCTTATTCCCTAGCTGAAGTTAATTTGCTTTAAATAAAACCCCCGGTAGAGATACCACCTTTAATGATTTAAAAATCGAAGTTGAGCAATTAAAAAAGGAGATTATTTCCTTAAAGCAAAACCAGATGATTTCAGATCATAGAATTTTAAAAATTGAAGAAAAAATTATTGATGTTCCCGAAGTATCTTTTGCTTCAAAAGGAAAAGAAAAAGATTTTGAACACTCTGAAAATTCTGAAATTGAAAAATTCAGTCCAGCAGAAGATTTGAAAAAAGATTATTTCTTGGGAATGATGCAAATTGTTACTGCTCATAAATGGTATATAAACTGCACTATTTTGATAAATAAGGAATTTTCTGTTACCAATATTGCTATGATTGATAGTGGTGCTGATGTTAGTTGTATTCAAGAAGGATTAATCCCAACTAGATATTTTGAAAAAACCACTCATGTAATAAAATCTGCATCTGGTCATGCTCTTGATATCAATTATAAATTACCAAATACTCATATCTGCCGAGACAGAGTCTGCATTCCACATTTTTTCTTTTTAGTAAAAAATCAGCTTTATCCTCCTATTATTTTAGGAACACCTTTTATAAATGCTATTTATCCTTATACTCATATTGATGCAAATGGTTTTAAGGCTACATACAAGGATAAACAAATTTCTTATCCTTTTGTTACTCAGCCAGTAACCAGAGATATAAATGCCCTTATCAATATGAAACAAAATCAGCTTAATTTCTTACAATTAGAATTAATGAGTATTAACATCTTTGATACTTTAAAGTCTGTAAAGGTCCAAGAAAAAATAAAAATAATTTCTAATCAATTGATTCTGGATATTTGCGCGGATCATCCAAATGCTTTCTGGAATCGAAAAAAGCATATTGTTTCTCTCCCTTATGAAGATGACTTCAATGAAGAAAAGATTCCTACAAAATCTCGACCTTGTCAAATGAATACAGAATTAGTAGAGTTCTGTAAGACAGAAATTGATAATCTTCTACAGAAAGGTCTTATAAAACCTTCAAAATCTCCTTGGTCTTGTACCGCTTTTTATGTCAATAATGCTGCTGAAAAGGAACGAGGCATACCTCGACTAGTTATCAACTATAAACCTCTGAATAAAGTTTTAAAATGGATTCGATACCCTATACCAAATAAAAGGGACTTACTTTCCAGATTATATGATGCTAATATATTTTCTAAATTTGATCTAAAATATGGATATTGGCAAATTCAAATTGATAAAAATCATACTTATAGAACTGCTTTTAATGTTCCTTTCGGACAGTATGAATGGAATGTCATGCCATTCGGTTTGAAGAATGCTCCTTCCGAATTTCAAAAAATTATGAATGATATTTTTAATCCCTATATGGACTTTATCATTGTCTATATTGATGACATTTTAGTATTTTCAAAAACCCTCGAATCTCATTTTAAACACTTACATACGTTTAAACAAATAATTATTCAAAACGGTTTAGTGATCTCTAAACCTAAGATAAGTTTATTTCAGACAAGCATTAGATTTTTAGGACATAATATTTCTCAAGGTTCTATTGAACCTATACAACGAGTTCTAGAATTTGCTAAAAAATTCCCTGATGTTATTACTGATAAAAAATAGCTTCAACGATTCCTCGGTAGTCTTAACTATATTTCCCCTTTTTACAAGAATTTGTCTAGAGACTTAGCTCCTTTATATGATAGACTAAAAAAGGATCACAAAACTCCTTGGACTCAAGCACACACTGATTTAGTAAAATTAATAAAAAATAGAGTTCAAACCCTTCCTTGTACTTCTCTTGCAAACCCTAACTGGTTAAAAATTGTTGAAACTAGCGCTTCAAATATCGGCTATGGAGGAATAATTAAACAAGTTAATCCCCATACAAAGACCGAATGTTTGATTCGATTTTATTCTGGTAAATGGACAGAAAGTCAGAAAAAATACGCAACGGTAGCCCATGAAATGCTAACTATTGTAAAATGTGTTTTAAAATTTCAAGATGATTTGTATAACCAAAAATTTATAATTCATACTGATGCTCAATCAGTTAAATTTATGTTTAATAAAGACTTCAAACATGATGCTTCTAAATTAATATTTGCGCGGTGGCAAGCTCAATTAGCCCCGTTTGATTATGAAATACAATATAAAAGGGGTAGTGAAAATTCTTTGCCAGATTTTTTATCTCGAGAATATTTGATATGAGTTTTTACACATATTTCCTCTCTGAAAAAATTATTATAACTATCATCAAATGCATTCCTTTGAATGAAGATATTCATTTTCTTATCTTAGAAACTCTAATTCATCGCTTAATAGAAGAAGAATTTTTTGCAAATCACAATGAATTCATTGATAACGAAATCTATTGGTTT
>NW_025878682.1:0-3235 GCF_002878395.1 Capsicum annuum
GAGCTCCTATATCATATGTGATTATCTACAGCTTTACATACTCAGTACATATTTCGTACTGACGTCCCCCACGGGGACTTGCATTTTATGCTGCAGGCACAGGTGCTTCAGCTCATTCACAGCATAGATAGGAGCCAGGTCATACAGCTATTGTTAGTGAGCTCCAGTTTGCTTCGGAGCTTTCCGAGTCGGTCCCGTATATTTTGTTGTTGTACAGGAGTCATGTGTAGGCGGGGGTTTGTCCCGACCCTAGTTATGTCATGTATATTCTAGAGGCTTTGTAGACATAAGGAAGGGTAAAGTCATGAAAGTTTATATAGTGATATTATATTTGTATATGTGGTGGCCCCGACGGCCAAGTATTATATATATATATATATATATATTTGTGCTGATACAGGTAATTAGACCCTTCTATATGCAACGAAGTGCTGTCCAAATTTTTGGTGACATGTAAGTTAAAGTACAGGTATTTGAACGGGTTCTCCCGGGCCTTCTTGGCTTCGGGTGCCAGTGTGACCCGATGGGATTTTGGGGCGTGACAATAGTGGTATCAGAGAGCGGTTTGTCCTAGTGAGTCTACAAAGTCGTGTGTATGTAGAGTCTTGTTTATCGGTGTGTTGTGCACCGCATCTATAAACAGGAGGCTATGGACATTTAGGAATTGTTTCTTTTCTTCATGTCTTAGATCGTGCGATAGAGCTTATATTGTATATGAAGTCATAGTTGACCACTGAATCAGTTTGTTTCTCTTATTATAGTAATGATGCCGGTTACCAGAAGCAAGAATATCGGTAAGCAAGTAGATGTGGCTGCTGGAGAGGGGACTAGTAAGTCACCCACTATACCAGCTAATCAAAGTGAGGCTCCAGCTGAGCATGCATCAGAAACTTCCCCCAGTCCAGAAGAAATAAGGGGGAGGAGAACTATATCCCCAGAGCCACCTACTAATGCTATTGATCAAGATCTTAGAAATGCAGTGCAACTTTTGACTTGCTGGGCAAGGTCAAGGGCAAGCCATTCCTACTGCAGGTCTTAGTGGTATAGATAGGGCGGCTAGCCTTCGAACACAGGATTTTCTTAAGATGGATCCTCCCACTTTTATCGGATCAGATCTTAACGAGGACCCACAAGACTTTATTGATCAGATCCAAAGGTCCCTAGAGGTGATACATGTATCGGGTAGAGAGATAGTGGAGTTAGCCGCGTATAGATTCAAAGGTGAGGCTATATATTGGTATGAAGACTGGAAACGGTCAAGGGGCATTAATGCACCGCCAGCTACTTGGAAAGAGTTCAAAGAGGCATTTATTGATCATTATCTTCCATATGAGACTCGTCAGGCCCGTGCGGATCAGTTCTTAAATCTTCGACAGGGTAATACAAGTGTGAGGGAGTATAGTCTTCGATTTAATTCTTTGTCCAGATATGCTCCTAATGTTATAGCTACTATGGATGACAGAGTTCATCGGTATGTGGTTGGATTGGATCCGTATTTGGTTAGGGATTGTACTATTGCTGCACTGAATAAAGACATGGATATAGCTAGGATCCAAGCATTTGCACAGAAAATGGAAGATCAGAGGCAAAGAAGAAGAACACAGGAATTTGAAAGCGGATCTTCTAAGAGGGCTAGATCTACAGGGCAGTTTATGGCGCCACAGGGAGGTTTTAGACCTCAATTTTCTGCCAGACCACCTAGGCCATTATTTTCTTATTCTGCAGCTAGTGCTCCACCACAGCATCAGGGGTTCAGAGGCAGTCAAATTAGGCAAAGAAGTGAGGGTCATAGTTCGCGATCAGTGGGTTACCAAGGGCAAGGGAACATGAGCCAATCGAGACCTCCTCGAGAGCCATGCAATAAATGTGGAAGGTATCATTTGGGCGCATGTCGGCTGGGGACCAATGTTTGCTTTTGGTGCGGTATGTCGGGGCATATGATGAGGGAATGCCCACGAAGGGACATAGGGGGTATGGCACGACCTACGGGGTCATTTGTTGCATCATCATCATCGATGCCTTATTCAGGAAGGGGTGCACAACCAATGGGTCGTGTTAGAGATGATAGAGGAGCCACGAGTTCTAGCGGGGCTTAAAATCGTACGTATGCTCTAGCGGATCGACAGAATTTAGAGGCTTCTCCAGATGTGGTTACAGGTACATTGTCTTATGTTTTCATTCAATTTATATGCCTTAATTGATCCCGGTTCTACATTATCTTATGTTACTCCATTGGTTGCTGGAAAGTTCGAAAGAATACTCGAACTGTTATTTAAGCCATTTGAAGTGTCCACACTGGCTGGGGAATCTATTATAGCTAGAAGGGTTTATCGAAACTGCATAGTAACTGTTTGTGGTCGTGATACGATGGCTGATCTTGTGGAGTTAGAAATGGTAGATTTTGATGTTATAATGGGTATGGACTGGTTGGCATCTTGTTATGCCACAATTGATTGCTGCACGAAAAAGGTATATTTCCATTTTCCAAATGAATCAGTCCTTGAATGGAAAGGTGAAATTAGCGTGCCAAAAGGTAGATTTATTTCTTATTTTAAGGCGAGAAGAATGATTTCCAAGGGATATATATATCATTTAGTTAGAGTAAGGGATACAGAAGCGGAGCCACCAACTCTTCACGCTGTTCCGGTGGTAAATGAATTTTCTGATGTATTTCCTGAAGATCTTCCAGGTTTGCCTCCTAAACGAGAAGTAGAGTTTGGTATTGATGTAATACCAGGCACCCAACCAATCTCCATTCCTCCATATAGAATGGCCCCAGCAGAATTACGAGAATTGAAAGAGCAATTGAAAGATTTGCTAGAAAAGGGGTTCATTAGGCCTAGTATTTCCCCTTGGGGAGCACCAGTGTTATTTGTACGCAAAAAGGATGGCTCGCTGAGGATGTGTATTGATTATCGGCAATTAAATAAGGTGACTATTAAGAATAAATATCCTCTCCTAAGAATTGATGATTTATTTGATCAGTTACAGGGCGCCAAGTGCTTTTCTAAGATTGATTTGAGGTCAGGTTACCACCAAGTGAGGGTCAAAGAAAAAGATATACCCAAAACAGCTTTCCGAATAAGGTATGGTCATTATGAGTTTCTAGTTATGTCATTTGGGCTAACAAATGCACCCGCAGCTTTTATGGATTTGATGAATAGGGTTTTTAAGCCATTCCTGGATGTATTTATGATAGTTTTTATAGATGTTATTCTAGTTTATTCTAGATCAG
>NW_025878683.1:0-2754 GCF_002878395.1 Capsicum annuum
GGTGCATTTTGGGCCTCTTTTACACTTCAATTGCACCTGCCAAGGCTTGGGTCCAACACACACTCTCTTAAGTCCATATACGTGATTATTCCCGTATCATCCTCTCCATCTTGAGAGGAATTTGTCCACAAATTCACGACTTCACCTCATTCAATTGGTTACTTCAAAGGAAACCTACTCAAAAACAGTCTGCAACACATGAAGAGCCCGAGACCTCAATAATAAGAAGGGACGTATCAAAAAATGAGCTAAAAACAGCCCACAAGAAATGCACAAAAACAGTCCACAAGGTAGCCAAACCCGAGAGCATAATGACAATAAGTCTCGGATCCAACATCTTCATTTTGACCCTCGGCTTCCTTTCCCTCTTGAGATTGGCCTTCAATCTCATCCGACTCAAGTCTCCTTCTATCATATAAACGTCGTCGTAGACTCCATATCCTTCATGTCTCTCTCTACCATGTTCCTCTTGTTGGATGTGTCGGTTTTTGTAAAGGGAAGTTTTGGTTGAGAGGCTCGATTTGGTAACGTGGAACTTCAGTTGTGGAGCTTGGATGAGAGGAAATTGGCTTCCAAGTCCTCCTTGTTGAACTTGATCAACTTGTGGGGGAAGTGGTCTATCTTGTTCTCGATTTTGAGGGCTATTTGGAGCTTGGCTTGTGGTATTATGTGGTTGTCTTGGAGGATTGGTCATTGGAAGTAAAGTTTCGAGAGTAAAAACATGAGAGTTCCTTCGACTCTCCATTCGATCCAACCTCTCACACATAGTTACCATATCCGAGTCAATTTTTTTAAGACCCGCATTTGCCCTAGCAAGGTCTCGGGACAAAGCATCAAGGAGGGCCAAAATGGTTTCCATTATGGCCAAGAAGTTACCAACAAAACAGCAAACAAGTTAGTTGTACAAGAATGGTCCTCACACTCCCTCTCTATTGTTTTGGCTCTCTGATTTTTTTTCTCACTTTGATCTCACAAGTGTCGTAACTTTGCTTGTACTCCGCGAGGCAGTGAGATGTGGACCAAGTATTACAACGACTCAAAAGGATAAAACACATAAAGGAACGTATACACGAAGGACGGTTTCAAGGTTTCAAAACTAGCTTACAATCTAAAACTAGCTTGTAAGTTAGTAATGGAATCAACAAACGAAACTAAAGAAACAACACAATGAAACTAGAAGATCAAATTTTGAGCTTAAAATTTTCGTGTGAACAGTAACTTGAGTGACATAGCAGCATACCATTGGTCACGGCCCCACAATTAGTCACTAGTTGAAGTTTACAAACTTTAGTTACTATGTAATGGAAACAATTGGTTTTGGAGGGAAAGTATATGTCTAATCTTCAAAAGGTAAGACTTGACTTTGTACAATTCCCACAACACAAGGTCCCTTGAAACAAGAAAAGTGGTTGAAAAGCAGATGTTAAGTCAAGAAAGTGATGGCTCAAGTCTTCTCACAAACAACTTTACAACTTGTAGGTTCACCTTTTTGAATCTATGTTATACTTTGGTTGTCTTAAGTTGTAAGGTGAGATGAAGAACAAGATGAACACCACAACAAACTTCAAGAACACATCAACAACAATTTCCACCCCACAGCAAACATCAACACACATCACGGCCAATTTTAGTGTCAACACACGGCCAAGGTTCTTTTTGGTGTTGTATTTCGGTTTTAGCAAGGGCGAAGGTTGTGATGAATGTCAAGAACTCAACAACTTTATCAAGAGCAACAAAAACACCAACAACATCCAACCAAGACTATAACAACAAGTCCACACGTCCAAGAACAACAACTTCAACACACGGCCATGGTCTTGTTCACAACAACATCAATTTTTGTAAAGCTCAATTCTAGATCGACTCAAAGTGTTAATGGACAAGAATACTAACACTTGAAACAACAACACAAGTAAAATAAATACTAGACCTAGACACACAATATTCGGCCAAGATACAACAACAAGTTCAACTTCTCGGCCAAGATCTCAAGCTCAAGAACACGTCTTTCTTTCCTTTTTTTATTTTTTTTATTTTCTTAGCAAGAAAGCCCAAGATAGGTATTGTAAGAACAAAACCAAAGATGACTTTGATACCAAATGATACGGGACAAACAAGGGAACACTAAAATTAGTCCAAAAAACAGTTCACAAAATGGAAGAAATCCGTGAACCCTTTTGGAGACCAAGTCTCGGCTTCCTAAGAACACAATAACAAGAAGATAACAAGGTGTTTATTACACCAAATCAGCGGACAACAAACTAGACTAACGACATAAGATGATGAACAAAAAGACACAAGATTCGGATTTAACAATAACAACAGGAACACAAGATTACAACACAAACACTAAACAAGATTACAAGAAGGTAAAATGATAGATAGATAGATAGACCACATGAAGGTATAATCTTAAGAACCCAAGAATGGACCCTCTTGGACCCTTAACACTGCACACAACAATAAACCTATCTCTTACGTGACACAAGATCGGATTCCACCTCTCTAGCATCAACGTTTCCAAGCAAGCTACAAGAAAAGAGAATCCACCCTATTGTTGTATCCTAGTTTCAGTGGTCACTCTTCTCACTAAAAACTAAAAACCCTACAATGTTTCTTTTATAGCTATAACAAAATATAAGTTAAAATGACCAAAAGGCCCTTCAAAGAGTGGGCACCCATCTAGTGTAATTTATGGGCTGATTTGGGTGCATTTTGGGCCTCTTTTACACTTCAATTGCACCTGCCAAGGCT
>NW_025878684.1:0-1068 GCF_002878395.1 Capsicum annuum
ATGTGTTAATATGAATTTATAAGTATATGATAAAATGATTTTCCTTTCATCCATATAATACATAAATTCAACTTGAGGAACCGAACCATATACATGAATATATACTCATGTTATAGTTGAACGCCAATATTATTACATTGACAGGAATAAGCTGCAGCTGTCAAAACTATTGAACACCGTATTCTCTTGCTCCGGTCAACCCATAAATATTATTTCATTTCCTGGGAGGAATTTCTGTAAAACACCATATGTCATATAAATAGGTCCTTCAAATTTGTGAATAGCAACCTCATGGTGAAACGAAGGAAAACTGAAAATAAGAACTGGCATTAACTAGATACAATGTGTCATTCAACAATCAGTATGCTATCATGTCAATTAGTTCAGACAGAATACTATGTTGGTTTTTCAATAAGTAAGATTAGATTGGAAACATAATTGTACTGTTACAGAAAAATAGCTCCAACTTTATCAGGTACTTTCAAAATCAAGGGCGGGTACTTTCTCTCAGTGAAGGATGACCTACGTAGTCATTTCAAAATCAGATTCAAACCAATAACTTTAAACAATACATCAAATAAAAAGTTCACTATGCACAGACCACAACAACAACATACCCATGTATTCCCACAAAGTGGATCTGGGGAGGGTAAAGCATACGCAGTCCATACCACTACCTCAAATAAAGAAGAGATTTTGTTTCCGATAGACCCCTGGCTCAGGACAAATAACAGTATAATAAGCATAAAACATAAAAACAAACAACAGAATGGGATAACACATCCCCGTAGGTAATAAAAGAAACAAGACGCCCACTGAGGGAATAAAGACACAAAAGGAAACGGAATAAAGACACAAAAGTAATCATAAATAACATACCAAGGCATTTTGAGCAAGTTCAACAGAGAGAAATGTAACAAAAGCTTGTCCACGCATTCTCCCTTCGTGGAAGTGGAATGTCATATAACCTTCAGCATTAAATCTTGAATAAATAGCAAATTACCAATATAACCATGTTTGTCACACTCTCCTTCATCATATTATTTGTGTTTCACCCTTTGTACTTAA
>NW_025878685.1:0-1486 GCF_002878395.1 Capsicum annuum
TATTGCAGATTACATATCAAGACAAAGCTACACAGACTGATATTATAGAAGAGGATACTCTAGAAAAAATACTCAACACCTTAACTACGCTTTCAATGAAAGTGGACAGTATGGGTAATGAAATAGAAAAGCTAAAAACTAATGAAGTTAAACTGAAGTCTATAGCTACAAATCAACTAACTCAGCAGTGTGCAGAGCTATGTCAATTGGAAGACATTGAAGTTCCAGAGCTAGAAGGAGACGATGGGACACTCCATAAAATCCATAACATTTATCAATCTACTTCTGCAGGTACAAGCAAAGGAGTTAGGAAAAACACAAATATGAATGTTACTTTTTTGTATATATTGTTTTTCTAATAATTCATCTATATGCATTTTAAATTCTTTTGACTATTAACATATAATTTTGACGATTTAAAAGAATTTAAAATGCATATAGATGAAGATACAGAATATTATTAACTATTTGTTTTGGTGTCCATTTGTCATATTTATTATTTAGATTATATCTTTTAAATTTATTCTTATAATATGTAGTTTTCTTATTTCTGATGTTCTAGGTATTATATTTTCATCTTCTTTTTTATCAAGAGTATTTATTTCTGTGTTGATATTTTCTAAGTTTTCTTCATTAATTACTTCTTGTTTTTCATTGATTTCTAAATTTTTTGTATTTGTTAATATTTCTGTATACGTTTCACTATCTTTTGAATCATAATTATCTGTCTCTTCAACATCTATATTATTTATTTCTGATTCTTTTTTTTTTATTTCTATTTTTTCTTTAAATTGATTTATCTCATTTAGTAATTTTTGTTCTTTATCTTTTTCTTCCTTTTCCTTTTATCTATCTTCATACAAATCTTTTAACATTTGTAGTTCTTTTTCTAATTCAGCAATCCTACTATTTTTAGTTTCTTCTATTTTTCGTATTTCTTCTGTAGTTTGTTGTTTATTTTTTCTATTTCCTTTTTCCTAGATAAAACAGAAATAACTATATTTTCAATAAATAAGATAGAAATAATTAAGAAAAAATTAGAACAATTATATAGTGAAGATCCATTAAAAGGATGGGAAAAACATAAAACTACTATAAAAATTGAATTAATAGATAAAAATAGCATAATAACCCAGAAACCATTAACATATAATTTTGACGATTTAAAAGAATTTAAAATGCATATAGATGAATGATTAGAAAAACAATATATACAAAAAAGTAATAGTAAACATAATAGTCCAACATTTATAGTAAATAAACATAGTGAACAAAAAAGAGGAAAAAGTAGAATGGTTATTGACTATAGAAATTTAAATGCAAAGACAATGACATATAATTATCCAATACCAAATAAGATATCAAAAATAAGACAAATACATGGATATAATTATTTTAGTAAATTCGATTATAAATCAGGATTTTACCATTTAAAGTTAGAAGAAGAATCTAAAGAATTAACCGCATTTACGGTACCACAAGGATT
>NW_025878686.1:0-4351 GCF_002878395.1 Capsicum annuum
TTTTTCAAATCTTCTGCTGGACTGAATTTATCAATTTCAGAATTTTCAGATTGTTCGAAATCTTTTTCTTTTCCTTTTGAAGCAAAAGATACTTCGGAAGTATCAGTAATTTTTTCTTCAATTTTCAAAATTCTATGATCTGAGATCATTTGGTTTTGTTTTAAAGAAATAATCTCCTTTTTCAATTTCTCAACTTCGATTTTTAAATCATTAAAGGTAGTATCTCTACCGGGGGTTTTATTTAAAGCAAGACGTCAATTTACTTCAGCTAGGGAATAAGACGTGGGAAGATTATCAAAAGAGTTATCTTTAGAAGAACTAGTATTAGCAGAAGTTTTTTGAGTAGCAAAATGAAGGATCTTTTCACGCAGTTTGTCATCAGTAACTTCTTTTAGTAATTCGAGAACATTTCCAGCAGTAAGAGTTTGAACATTTAAATCAAGATCTTCGAATTGCGCTTGAAGTTTATACATCATTTCATCACAATTGCAAACATCATTATCACAGTCATTACATTTATTAATTTGATCGAGCTCACTATCAGAATTAGGTAATTCAAAATCATTTTCAGAAGTAGAATCAGATTCGGAATCAGAGGTATATAATAAATTATAGACTTGGTCATGAACTTCTTCAGAAAGTCCTAAGGACTTGAGTTTTTGTAATTTGCAGTTAGGAGCTATATGGCCATACTGGTTACACTTATAGCATTTAATTTTGGCTCAATCTCTTTTTGATTGATTTTTTGTGAATCTAGTAGACTTACGGAAGGATTTTCGAGCCTCACGTTCTTCCATGCTTCTATGTCTGGAACGTTTATTTCTATAGGGTTTAGAAGACTTAGAATACTTTTGCGGTTTTCGTACAAAGGGTTTATCCATACCAAATTGCTCGCAAAAGTCCCCTAATTGGAATTTTTCTCTGAGTTTATCAAGCTTAATCTGTCTAGCTAATTTCAACTCGTTACAGAGGGCTAAGCCTTCTTGAGTACAAGCTACAATAAGCTGACCATAAGTCTTTTCTGAATACTGGACTTCTCCATAAGATCCTCGAAGGGTTTTTCTAACTCTTTCAGCAAATAAGGGTGGAAGGCCATCAATGAATTTAGCTTTCCAATGGTCATACTTACTTTCGGGTAAATCCATAACCCTAGTAAGAAAGGTGTCTTTATACCATCGGAATTCACCTAAGTGTCTACATTTTAACCCATTAAGCAGCGTTCTAATGTTTTCATATTGATTGGTAAATCTTCCTCCAAAATGTTCAATAATTATCAGCATAAGGGTATAGACAGCATCCGAACGTCCTGCCCGAAGAGGTCGCCCTAGATTGTCTTTTCCGGGTTGATCATTGGTGGCGTTAAAAATAGCCTCGCGTTTAGTATCATCAAGGAAATTATCCCACCAGCCTCGAAGTTGGCCAGTAAATCCCGCAACAATCATTTTACAAATTGTTTGGTCAGTACGATTGGCCCTATTTTCTGGCGAAGTAGTGGCTGTGGCAATAGTAGCATACATGGACATTCGATGAATAAGAATAGAGATTTGTCGGTCAGATAATCCGTCAATATTCCATTCATAAATGGCTTCTCCACTATAAGAAGTATTTGTCTGATTCCATTCCCTTTCCTCTATCAGAATATCTTGAGGAGTTGGGCGTGGATAATATGCAGTAGACATACGGGGAATATCAGCATACTTCTTGCCAGGTTGTTTTTTAATCATTCCTTTGAGCTTATTAAGCTCAGAAGAGATTATAATGCCAAGATTTTCAGTAGAATCAATATTCTCAGCAAAATTGGACTCAAGATTTTGTACAAAATCATCAGAAATATTAAGGGGTTGAATGTTTAAACGAGAGAATTTTTTATCTAAGAATTTTTCTAATTGGTCTAATTGAGAAACCTTTTCAAATCCGTCTATTTCAGAAGGTCTTTGAATACAAGGTTTTGATAGAATATATTCGTCTTTATCAGTGATTTTGGAAGTAGAAGGAATGTTAGAGGAATTCATCTGAGAGCTAAGTTTGTTAACTAACTCGATTAATCCGTCTAGTTTTTTATCAAGAGAGGAAATGTGTTCGCCTAAAACCTTAACATAAAGACTTAAATAATTATTTTGGGCGATAAGGTTATTTATTTCAAAAACAGTAATTTTTCCCACATCTTCACTGACAAACTTTTGAAAAGCAGAAAAAGTCATGCCAGTATTATTGGGTAATATAAAGGAAGACTGAGGAGGGTAGAGTGCTTGAGTAGTTGATCCATCAGAATTTTGATAAGATCTTTCGATTATTTTGACATAGGACGGTAAATATGCAGACATGAACCATGGGACAAAAAAAATGATTTTATTATGTAAAGCACAAATTTCATAGAATTCTTCTGAAATATTTTTTAATTCATCAGGAGTATAAGTTTCAAAAAACCATGTCCTAAAGGTTTTCCATTTTTCAGAAAAAAATTCTTTCTGAATATATTTTCTTGCCTGAGAACCAGGACTAAAATCAATAAGTTGTGTCATCATAGTTAAACAGAATTTATGTCAAAATCCATTTCAGATGGAGTAGGATTTTCATTATCAAAATCTTGAACTATATTAGTTTTTGAATTAATTTTTATCTTTTCTACACCTTTAGGTGTAATGTGCGAATCTGCAGAATTAATAGTATGCAAAGATGCCGCTCGATTCCTATCCGGTCCATAATTGGGTTCAGCAGGTTCAATCGGAGAAATATGATGTATTGAAGGGAGCCTTCGTGGTAAAGAAAAAGAATTTCTATAAACAAGAGGATTGCTATTGAATTGTAGACAAACTCGCCCATCAGAGTTTTGAGTTACTTGAGTTAATTCTGAATTAGTCACGTCTTCCGCCAATTGTTAGGGGGAAGTGACTGAATTTAATATCCAAGTTTGGGGAAAATCAATTTCATCCCATCTAATAGGTCTTCGGGTAGTAACCCTAGATTTTATAAAATTAGTTTCAATAAGCATAGTGCAGTCAGAATTATCATCAATCAACTTACATCGAGGATTTAGAGTTGATAATAATCGATAATATATGCGGTAAGATAATCCTATAAGTTCAGATCCAGGGGCATAATCATATCCATGAGTTTTAACATTTAATGTTAGAGCATGAAGAATATTTACATCAGTCAAAGATAATTGTAAATTTGGTTGAGTATTAAAATATATAGGACCATAAGCAAGAGTAGATTCAATAGATCCCATTAAGGATTTTCAAAAATTCAAGTTTCTAGCATCACGCAAAGCTGCTAAAAATGTTTCGGGAAGACCCTTTAGAGTTAGAGGCCGAAAGGCAATTTGAACTAAGGCAATATGCATATAATTATAATTACGTTTAAAAATATCAATATCACGCTTATTTAGGAGTTGAAGAGTCTGTTCATCAGCATTTAAAGCAAGAGATTGTTCTGTTGTTTTAATAATCTGTTTATGTTTTATTTTATCAAAAAATCCATATTCATATATGGTTTTTAATTCAACTTTAGGAATAGTCCATTTATTCAGTAGATCCATATCTTGAGATAAATCTACCTCTTCGAGTTTTGTACTTTTAGTACTTACTTCTCCCATATCCATAGTTAGAAGAGTCTTATATCTATGCTAAACATCTTCACCTCACCTAACATATTTACTATGAAAATTCACAGGCTCTGATACCATTTACAGGGATCTCTTAGGCTGGGGTATGCCACTCAGCCTACCAGACCATATAATAATATCAGATTAAGCCAAAGTCGGAAGACCGAACCAAAGCACCAACCAAAATAGAAAAGAATCTTAAGTAATTTTATGACTGTATGGACGATTTTTTTACCCAAATATGGGTCCTGTCAGAGATTTAATAACCTTGTCTCTGTGACGCCGTAGAGTAAGTTGTGCCTCTCTAGCCCGTATTGATGAGAAAAGGGTGAATTTCCGCACAATTAGAACTTCTAGAACTTTTAGTACTTACTTCTCCCACCTCGATATGAAGAATTTTGATTTCTTCCACCTCGTCCTCTACCTTTGGCGATTTTCCAAGGAGGATCCATACTACATTAATTCAGAAATTGGATCAGGAATTGGATAAGCATACCATGATAGATATTCGATGAGATCTTCATAAAGTGTATGTTTTGTAATAAGATCGTCAATAACTTTCCGTAATATGAGCATGTGTAAATCCATATTCAGAGGAACTGCCTTTATAAAGGTGAGTAAGAACTTTGCAGAGAAGAAGTGTAGAAAGAATTTCATTATATCTGTAAACATTAATTACTTAGGTCAATGTCAAACCGATTTCGTCATCAATGAATTCATTGTGATTTGCAAAAAATTCTTCTT
>NW_025878687.1:0-4639 GCF_002878395.1 Capsicum annuum
ATAATTAGTGAATTTCACTCTTTACCTTTTGAGTCTTAAAGTGTTGCCTTACTAACCCTTATCCTAGATCCCTTATTAAATATTACCTTTTGATTCTCTAGTTAATTAGATGAGATGGCAGAATTATATAATAGAGGTGAATCTCAAATTATTGTTGTGGTCTTCTTTTCCTTATCTGTAACTCTTTTTGAAGTAAGTAGTGAATACATACAAAGAATTAAAACAAATTATCTCTGAAAAACGTAAAAAATTAAAAATAAGAATAAAAAGACTACATTATAATATATTTGCCGGAGTTAGTAAAAACTCAATAAATACACAAAAAGATGAAATATCAAAATCAGAATCACAAATAGATAGTTTAGAATATATATATCAACATGAACTATTCACAATAAAATGAATAAAGAAGAATTTATAATAGATGAAAAAATATATGAAAACTACGAAGGATCAAAAATAAAAATAGTATTTTCTAATCTAGGACGAAGATATAAGGAAATAGGTGAACATTTATATCTAATGTTAGAAAAAGAAGAATTAAAATTAGAAGATAAATTGACAGCAATGGTAAGAATAGAAAAAGAAAATGAAGAGATAGATAGGAAAAAAGAAATAGAAAAAATAAAACAACAAACTACGGAAGAAATACGAAAAATAGAAGAAACTAAAAATAGTAGGATTGCTGAATTAGAAAAAGAACTACAAATATTAAAAGAGTTGTATGAACAAAGACAAAAAGAAAAAGAAGAAAAAGATAGAGAACAGAAATTACTGAACGAGATAAATCAATTTAAGGAAAAATTAGAAATAAAAAATGAAGAATTAGAACTAAATAATATAGATATTGAAGAGACAGATAATTATGAGTCCGAAGATAGTGAAACATATACAGAAATATTAACAAATACAAAAAATTTAGAAATCAATGAAGAACAAAAAGAAATTAATGAGGAAAACTTAGAAAATACCCACACAGAAATAAATACTCTTGATAAAAAAGAAAATGAAAATATAATACCTAAAACAACAGAAATAAGAAAACCTATATATTATAAGAATAAGTTTAAAAAATATAATGAATATGACAAATGGATACCAAAACAAATAGTGAATAAAAATTATAACTTTTTAGACCTAGACTGTGTAATAAACACAGAAAAAATAATACAATTATGGATAGGATATATGACAAAACAATTATTAGATAATAATATAAATATAACAGATGCACCGGAATATATAGAAAAAACGCTAATAGGATCAGTAAAACTATGGTTTTCAAATTTAACTGAAAATAGCAAAAAAGTATTAAGAACTAATAAACCTATAGAAGGAACATCATCGACAACAACTAAACTAACACCTATAGAATTATTAAAAAAATATGAAACAGCTATAAAAGATGAATTTGGTAGTACGACAACAATAGAAGAAGAACAAGATGAAGAAAAAGATACAAATAGGAATTTAATGTTAAAACTAGCAATATGTAATATGTGTTATATAGATGAATATACTTGCGCATTTAAAGAATATTATTACAAAGGAGCATATAGTATAGAAGAAAGTAAAGAAATAAGAAAATTATATTTTAATAAATTACCCGAGCCATTTAGTTCGAAAATAATAAAAAGTTGGGAAGAAGCAAAAATAGTAGATACGCTAGGAGCAAGAATAAAATTTGTACAACAATGGTATAGAAACTTATGTGAAAAATATAGAGAAGAATTAAAAATGGAAAAAACATTAATAAGAAATTTAGCATGTTGCAAAAATAAAATAGCACCCCAATTTGGATGCGAAGAAAGATATTATAAGAAAAGAAAAAGACATAAGAAATATAAAAGATCAAAATATAAATATAAGAAACCAAGAAAAAGATATTATGTAAAAAATTATAAACATAAAAGACCATATAGAAAGAAGAAATCTATAAAAGAATGTACTTGTTATAACTGTGGAAAGTTAGGACATTTAGCTAGAGATTGTAAATTACCTAGAAATCCAAAAAATAAACAAATATCAGAAATAAAAATAGATAATACCGAATATATGCAGATAGATTATATAGATTATGAATTAGAAAGCGAGGATAGTATATATGAAATTTCAGAAAATGAAACAGATAATGAAATAGATAGTGAAATAGATGAATCAAATGACTGAAGAAGATATAAAAATAATAACAAAGGAAGAATATTTAAATGATGAAGGAACAGAACAAAAAATAATATTTGACAGTAATATATTTGATGAAATAAAAGGAAAAGAATTAGATTTAAGTGTAGAGAAAATATTTAAAATACCAACAATAAAAAATATTTTTACTAGGAAAAAGGATGAGTATTATGTAGCATGCCAAAAAGAACATGTAATAGACTGCAGATATGCAAAAAGCAAAGCTAGTATACCACTAGTAACAAAAAGAATAATTAATAAAGAAATAAATGATATAAAAAGTAAAGGAGATCCAATAAAATATGTACACCTTAAAGGTACAAAGATATTAATAAAAGCATATTTTAGAGAAGGAATAGATACACCAATAGAATTATATTTAGCAGATGATAGAATTATAAAACCTATAGAAAAAAGCATAATAACTGCCGTAAAAGGAAATCTAATATATCAAAAATTTAAATTTATAATAAGTGCAAATTATTCAGTAGCAGTAACAGATAGAAATATAGATAAATCACTCGTATTATATTGGAAAATATCAGGAATAGAATTAACCCCAGGAAGTAAAATATTTACAGCAAGATGTAAAAATCTATATGTATTAACAACAAAACATAAAATAACAGGAAAAAATAAGATTAACAAAATACAAATAGAAAGCCCATTTGAACAAATTGTAAAAACAATAGATTATAATGATTATACCTATAGAGACATAGATACAGAAGAAAATTTAGAAATAATAAATGATAGAATAAGTACAACGAAAAGAATAGCTAATGAAAAACCAGAATCATCAAGCTCATAAAAAAGAACAAGTTATGAAACAAATTCAATAAGTAATTTAAACCAATATTACATAACAGGAAAAATAAATGAAAAAGAATATCTAATACTTTTGAATACAGGACAAGAAGAAAATTATATAGCAAAATATCTAGTAAAAAATGAAGAAATAAAGACCGATAATGATATGTGCCCAGATCTACCAAGAAGTTTAATAAATAATAAAAATATAGCAGAAAAAGAAATAATAATAGGAGTTAGAAAAATAAAAATAGAATTCGAAGTAAAGGAAGAAATGCAAAAAGCAGATATAATATTAGGGATAAAATGGTTAGAACAAGTAAAACCATATAATATAGAACATACACAATTAACCTTAACATATAACAAAGAAAAGTTATTCTTAAGAAGAGCCTTAACATGAAATGAAGATATATGTATTAATGAAGATAGTAGTAGAAGGATATTACAGTAGATATTATACGCCTATGATAGATACAAGTGCAGAAGCTAATTTATGTAGATATAATTGCTTATCAGAAAGTAAATGGGATAAATTAAAAACACCAATAATAGTTAAAGGATTTAATAATGAAGGAAGCTTAATTACTTATAAAGCTAGAAATGTAAAAATACAAGTATGGGATAAGATATTAACAATAGAAGAAATTTATAATTATGAATTAACATCAAAAGATATACTTTTAGGAATGCCATTCTTAGATAAATTATACCCACATATAATAACCAAAACAGACTGGTGGTTCACAACACCATGTAAACAGAAAGTAAGAGCAAAAAGAGTTAATAATAAAATAAGAAAGAAAACTGATTGGATAAAAGGAAGTGAAAAAATTACACAAAAGTTAGAAAATATAAAAAATACTGAAGATACAATAGAACTAGTAGTATTTTCGATAAATAAAACAGAAATAACTATATTTTCAATAAATAAAATAGAAATAATTAAGAAAAAAATTAGAACAATTATATAGTGAAGATCTATTAAAAGGATGGGAAAAACATAAAACTACTATAAAAATTGAATTAATAGATAAAAATAGCATAATAATCCAAAAACCATTAACATATAATTTTGACGATTTAAAAGAATTTAAAATGCATATAGATGAATTATTAGAAAAACAATATATACAAAAAAGTAATAGTAAACATAATAGTCCAGCATTTATAGTAAATAAACATAGTGAACAAAAAAGAGGAAAAAGTAGGATGGTTATTGACTATAGAAATTTAAATGCAAAAACTATAACATATAATTATCCAATACCAAATAAGATATTAAAAATAAGATAAATACAAGGATATAATTATTTTAGCAAATTCGATTGTAAATCAGGATTTTACCACTTAAAGCTAGAAGAAGAATCTAAAGAATTAACCGCATTTACGGTACCACAAGGATTTTATGAATGGAACGTATTACCATTTGGATATAAAAATGCACCAGGTATATATCAACATTTTATGGATAATTATTTTAAACAATTATCTAATTGCATAGTATACATAGATGACATATTATTATATACAAAAACCAAAGAAGAACATTTAAAGTTATTAGAACAGTTTACAAATATAATAGAAAAATCGGGAATAAATCTAAGCGAAAAGAAAGCTGAAATTATGAAAAACCAAATAGAATTTT
>NW_025878688.1:0-4333 GCF_002878395.1 Capsicum annuum
CAAGAGTTTTAAGTATTTCATTTCTGTCAAAAAAGAGTGTTTCTTAACGGTACCAATCTCATAAATATGTATAGATGAAATGAGGATGTAATGCTCACAACCAATCAATATAAAGATGATATAAATTCAATACATGTATAAATGAGCTTAGAATCAACTTAAAACAACAATATTTCATGATAAAAATTCATTGCATGGCACCACCGGTATAAATAGTCATGCAAGACATAAATACTATCATTTTAAAATCCCTCACTTGGTATACTATAATAATAAAGGCAAAAAATTCTCAAGTAAGACATATATTAACAAGTCAAGCCCTTACTCGGGAAACACCACAATAAATAAGGGAATCTAATGCATATTAAGACCTACAATATCATAATAAACCCCAATTCGGACATCACAACAAATATATTATCTCAAGTCAATAACATTGTACCAATAATCCCCCATAGGGGCACACGATAATAACAACGATTACGAAAATAAAACTCTTAAGACTAAATTCCATAACCCATAGCATTCTTTACATGATAGTTAACTAACCATCCTAGTCTAAAGAAAGTTAAGCCATAACGTACCTTGAAGCCTGCAAATTGAAGTTTGTAGGGGGGTGCAGATATTTAATAGATCTAATAGATTTATTAGATTTCTAGTTAATCTATTTTTATTTGTGCGTGGATATTTCTTAAATTTTGTTTCAATATCTTTTAATGATTTACTTTTTTCGTACGATATATTCATTAATTATTTTATCCTGTAGTAATTGCAGAGTTACAAATTTCTGTATAATAATTTATCCTATCTGTACTATAATGTATATCTAATTCTAGATTTTCAATGTTATTTATTATCTTGTGTTGTTCTTCTCGTAGTGAGTTTTTAAAATTATATAAACTATCACATGTACTTTTTTCTAAATTTTCTAAGGTTTTTTCTATCCATATTAATTTTTCTTTTAGGTTTTCCATTATTTTTCTAATTCGGTTTCTATAATTAATTTCATTATTTAGATTTTCTTGATTTTCTCTAGTCTTTCTAATATATTCTAACATCTCTTAATCTGAACAATATCCTTCTGGGTAAATTTCTTCGTATAACTGTTCTAGCCAATTTATAGTTTCAATTTCGTAGTCTATTACTTTATCTAATATTATTTTCTTAATATCTATAATTTCTATGTTTTTAATTATATATAAGATTAAAACTTTAAGATAATCTAAATGATCTATCATTTAAAATTGGTTTTATTATAATATTTTGTAGTTGTTTGTTTTAGCCTTAGTAGTTTTTGCATATTTTTATTAAGAAATTCTATGTATTTTATATCTTTATTTTCCATGTATTTGTCTATATTTTTATCTGTTTTT
This sequence comes from Capsicum annuum, assembly GCF_002878395.1. Lineage (NCBI taxonomy): Eukaryota > Viridiplantae > Streptophyta > Magnoliopsida > Solanales > Solanaceae > Capsicum > Capsicum annuum. The sequence goes on from NW_025878688.1 coordinate 1,374, forward strand.
CTAGTAACTGTATGTTTCTTATATCTTTTTCTAAAAATTCTATGTAACTTATCATCGTAAGTATTTGTAAGAGTAGTTAGGTAGATATGGTATATAATTTACTCTAGTCATGTAATATTTACCAAAAGCTTTTTCTAATATGATTTTTCTTATATCTGCTACTTTTATATCTCTAAGTGCATACAAAATAAGTATTTTGAATTTATCTACCATCACATCAGATAAATAATCATTCATTTTCATAAAATTGCTTTTTTCAAAATATTTCCTTCAACCATGTACATAACAAAATATGGTCATCTTAGCTTACTATATACTAGACTATTCTTAAATAATATGTTCTTCCGTCACTATTAACATGGTAATTCGGATACTTTTTCCCTTAAATAGCGCCTCTACTCGGGTTACTCCCCACCACGGCTTCTTGCCTCATTGGTTTCACCTTTAGGATGGCATAGTCCTTAGGGATTTTTCTTCGTTTCCTCTTTGTTAATAAACTTCTTAACATATTATTCTTCGAATAATTCTACTATAAAGTAACTAATATGAATTTATTTTATCATATCATGATTGTTGGGAATTATGAATTTAGCTATTCATAATCATAAATAAATATACCTGTTCGCGTAGTTTTGATATTTCTGAGTTTTGTTCCTCCATAGCTTTTTCCATTGAAATATGTTTATTTAATTAACTGAGTAAAATATTTGTTGTGGAGTGGAGAGAATGTTTGCTTCAACGCATGAAGGCTTGCTTTTGCAATGCCTTCTGCCTTCTTTATTTATAGAATGAAAAGAAACTTTACAATCAAACTTTACAATCTAATCTTCATACGTTTTTAAAATTGTAAAACTAAAAGCTAAAAAAGTTAAAAAGGGAGGCTAGGCTACTAACTAGCCTACTAGCCTTTGATTTTTTTACAAACTTACAAATCTATATCTTTACGTAAAAGTTTAAACTTTGTACAATAATTTCAACACAATAATTTGTACAATAATTCAACAATATCTTGTCTCCGTTGATTTTGTCGTATCTACTATATCTCCATTATTGCTTCTTATCTTATCTTTCCAGTTGGCATCTTGTCTTCTTTTATTCTAGATGTACTTCTGGAATAATATTATCTTCTCCATTACACCTCGAACATTGGTGGTCTGGATATTTGTGTCCAATTATTTTACAATATCTTGTCAGCAGTCCGTTTGAAATAAATCCTTTTTTTATTGCTCTTGCGGTAGATTGTTTTTCTGGGTTGAGTAGCGTCATTATCCATTGTCTTATATCTTCCATATCTGCTTGTCGTAGCTCTTTTGAATTAGAGTAAATCATTTGATGATCTCTCGAATAATAGCTCCATATTGGGTTTCCATTAGTATAATTATTTGCTATTTCTTGAATAATCGTAGCTAGTCCAATAAGTCGTTTATTTGCGTAGAAGTCCGGTATCTCAATTCTGGGTATCTCTGGTTGTTGCGTAATATCTTCTGGGATGATCATATCTCTAGTTAGTCCTATCTTTACAACTTATATAACTGGTTTTATTTCGTCATATAGTATCTCTGCCGGTGCGGTATAACACTTTATATAAAATAAATTTCCTTTTGTTATCCTTTTGTAGGTGGTGAATATCTTGTATAATTCTTCCATAGCTGTTAATTCTTCTCCGTCTTGAGTATATATGGTGTTTAATAGTCCATAGTCAAAACAGGTTTTAACTAGGCTTGGGTTAGTTTTGGGTAGTGCAATTAGTTTGTTATATCCTTGTAATTTTTGGGTTATATAGTTGGTATTTGGTTCTTTGATGTTTGTAGCTCTGGGGTTATGGTTTAGAAAGGTTTGTACTCTGTATATATTTTTTATGTATTTCTGGGCGGTGTAGTTGTATACTTTTTTGTCTTGGTTTAGGCTATCTCGGTATGTGCTAACTTGTGGGGGTATGAATAAGTGGTCTTTTTGTGTTTTTGGTGTAAATGGTTTTTCAAATATTTTATTCATATTTATATTCTGGTATCTTGGTCGATTAACTCCTTTGCTTGTACCTGCAGAAGTAGATTGATAAATGTTATGGGTTTTATGGAGTGTCCCAACGTCTCCTTCTAGCTCTGGAACTTTAATGTCTTCCGATCGACATAGCTCTGCACACTGCTGAGTTAGCTGATTTGTAGCTATAGACTTCAGTTTATCTTCATTAGTCTTTAGCTTTTCTATCTCATTACCCATACTGTCCACTTTCATTGAAAGCGTAGTTAGGGTGTTAAGTATTTTTTCTAGAGTATCTTCTTCTATTATTTCAGTCTGTGTAGCTTTGTCTTGATATGTAATCTGCAATAACATTTTTGTTAGTACTGATCACTTCAATTGTAAATGTGAAATTTAATATATTCAAAACTAGTCTCCGAATCTCTTTTGTTGTAACTGAATTTTGTATTTTCTTTGTTAACCACCAGCGTACCTGTGTATTATCTGTTCGTACAATAAATTTGTTATATACAATATATGGCTCGAATGCTAATAAACATTTATATAATGAACATAATTCTTTCCTATTTATTTCCCATTTTATTTGTCTCATTGAACGTACCTGAGTAGTATCTACAATGGTGTTCTATTTTTTCTGCTTCATATCGATATTTAAGTACTCCTCCGTAACTATATTCACTAGTATCTGCTTCTACTATATATATAAATTTTCTATTTTCATCTGGAAATTGTAATTTTGGTAATTCTTTACAAAGTAATTTTATTTTTTGAACTTGTTTTTTATCTTCTTCATTATAGTTATATTCTACATCCTTTTTTAATTTTTTCTGTAGTGGTTTTAAAGTTTCTGCTAATTTTGGAATATATTCTCTTACTTGGTTTACTAATCCTAAAAATGATTGTAATTTCTTTTTTGTATCTAATTCTTCTTTCGAATTTATTATTTTTTGTACTATATGTTGTTGCATTTTTACTCCACT
>NW_025878689.1:0-6284 GCF_002878395.1 Capsicum annuum
AAAAATATAATGAATATGACAAATGGATACCAAAACAAATAATTAATAAAAATTATAACTTTTTAGACCTAAACAAATACCAACTATATAACCCAAAAATTACAAGGATATAACAAACTAATTGCACTACCCAAAACTAACCCAAGCCTAGTTAAAACCTGTTTTGACTATGGACTATTAAACACCATATATACTCAAGACAGAGAAGAGCTAACAGCTATGGAAGAATTATACAAGATATTCACCACCTACAAAAGAATAACAAAAGGAAATTTATTTTATATAAAGTATTATACTGTACCGGCAGAGATACTATATGATGAAATAAAACCAGTTATACAAGTTGTAAAGATAGGACTAACTAGAGATATGATCATACCAGAAGATATTACGCAGCAACCGGAGATACCCAGGATTGAGATACCGGACTTCTACGCAAATAAACGACTTATTGGACTAGCTACGATCATTCAAGAACTAGCAAATAACTATACTAACGGAAACCCAATATGGAGCTATTATTCGAGAGATCATCAAATGATTTACTCAAAGTCAATAGATTATAATGATTATACCTATAGAGACATAGATACAGAAGAAAATTTAGAAATAGTAAATGATAGAATAAGTACAACGAAAAGAATAGCTAATGAAAAACCAGAATCATCAAGCTCATCAAAAAGAACAAGTTATGAAACGAATTCAATAAGTAATTTAAACCAATATTACATAACAGGAAAAATAAATGAAAAAGAATATTTAATACTTTTGAATACAGGACAAGAAGAAAATTATATAGCAAAATATCTAGTAAAAAATGAAGAAATAAAGACTGATAATGATATGCGCCCAGATCTACCAAGAAGTTTAATAAATAATAAAAGTATAGCAGAAAAAGAAATAATAATAGGAGTTAGAAAAATAAAAGTAGAATTTGAAGTAAAGGAAGAAATGCAAAAAGCAGATATAATATTAGGAATAAAATGGTTAGAACAAGTAAAACCATATAATATAGAACATACACAATTAACCTTAACATATAACAAAGAAAAGTTATTCTTAAAAAGAGCCTTAACATGAAATGAAGATATATGTATTAATGAAGATAGTAGTAGAAGGATATTACAGTAGATATTATACGCCTATGATAGATACAGGAGCAGAAGCTAATTTATGTAGATATAATTGCTTTCCAGAAAGTAAATGGGATAAATTAAAAACATCAATAATAGTTAAAGGATTTAATAATGAAGGAAGCTTAATTACTTATAAAGCTAGGAACGTAAAAATACAAGTATGGGATAAGATATTAACAATAGAAGAAATTTATAATTATGAATTAACATCAAAAGATATACTTTTAGGAATGCCATTCTTAGATAAATTATACCCACATATAATAACCAAAACAGACTGGTGGTTTACAACACCATGCAAACAAAAAGTAAGAGCAAAAAGAGTTAATAATAAAATAAGAAAGAAAACTGATTGGATAAAAGGAAGTGAAAAAATTACACAAAAGTTAGAAAATATAAAAAATACTGAAGATACAATAGAACTAGTAGTATTTTCGATAAATAAAACAGAAATAACTATATTTTCAATAAATAAAATAGAAATAATTTAGAAAAAATTAGAACAATTATATAGTGAAGATCCATTAAAAGGATGGGAAAAACATAAAACTACTATAAAAATTGAATTAATAGATAAAAATAGCATAATAACACAAAAACCATTAACATATAATTTTGATGATTTAAAAGAATTTAAAATGCATATAGATGAATTATTAGAAAAATAATATATACAAAAAAGTAATAGTAAACATAATAGTCCAGCATTTATAGTAAATAAACATAGTGAACAAAAAAGAGGAAAAAGTAGGATGGTTATTGACTATAGAAATTTAAATGCAAAAACTATAACATATAATTATCCAATACCAAATAAGATATTAAAAATAAGACAAATACAAGGATATAATTATTTTAGCAAATTCGATTGTAAATCAGGATTTTACCACCTAAAGCTAGAAGACGAATCTAAAGAATTAACCGCATTTATGGTACCACAAGGATTTTATGAATGAAACGTATTACCATTTGAATATAAAAATGCACCAGGTAGATATCAACATTTTATGGATAATTATTTTAAACAATTATCTAATTGTATAGTATACATAGATGATATATTATTATATACAAAAACCAAAGAAGAACATTTAAAATTATTAGAACAGTTTACAGATATAATAGAAAAATCAGGAATAAGTCTAAGCAAAAAGAAAGCTGAAATTATGAAAAACCAGATAGAATTTTTAGGAATACAAATAGATAAAAGTGGAGTAAAAATGCAACAACATATAGTACAAAAAATAATAAATTCGAAAGAAGAATTAGATACAAAAAAGAAATTACAATCATTTTTAGGACTGGTAAACCAAGTAAGAGAATATATTCCAAAATTAGCAGAAACTTTAAAACCACTACAGAAAAAATTAAAAAAGGATATAGAATATAACTATGATGAAAAAGATAAAAAACAAGTTCAAAAAATAAAATTACTTTGTAAAGAATTACCAAAACTACAATTTCCGGATGAAAACAGAAAATTATATATATAGTAAAAGCAGATGCTAGTGAATATAGTTACGGAGGAGTACTTAAATGTCGATATGAAGCAGAAAAAATAAAACATCATTGTAGATACTACTCAGGTACGTTCAACGAGACAGAAATAAAATGGGAAATAAATAGGAAAGAATTATGTTCATTATATAAATGTTTATTAGCATTTGAGCCATATATTGTATATAACAAATTTATTGTACGAACAGATAATACACAGGTACGCTGGTGGTTACAAAGAAAATACAAAATTCAGTTACAACAAAAGAGATTCGGAGACTAGTTTTAAATATATTAAATTTCACATTTACAATTGAAGTAATCAGTACTAACAAAAATGTTATTGCAGATTACATATCAAGACAAAGCTACACAGACTGAAATAATAGAAGAAGATACTCTAGAAAAAATACTTAACACCCTAACTACGCTTTCAATGAAAGTGGACAGTATGGGTAATGAGATAGAAAAGCTAAAGACTAATAAAGATAAACTGAAGTCTATAGCTACAAATCAGCTAACTCAGCAGTGTGCAGAGCTATGTCAATCGGAAGACATTAAAGTTCCAGAGCTAGAAGGAAACGTTGGGACACTCCATAAAACCCATAACATTTATCAATCTACTTCTGCAGGTACAAGCAAAGGAGTTAATCGACCAAGATACCAGAATATAAATATGAATAAAATATTTGAAAAACCATTTACACCAAAAACACAAAAAGATCATTTATTCATACCCCCACAAGTTAACACATACCGAGATAGTCTAAACCAAGACAAAAAAGTATACAACTACACCGCTCAGAAATACATAGTAAATATATACAGAGTACAAACCTTTCTAAACCATAACCCCAGAGCTACAAATATCAAAGAACCAAATACCAACTATATAACCCAAAAATTACAAGGATATAACAAACTAATTGCACTACTCAAAACTAACCCAAGCCTAGTTAAAACCTGTTTTGACTATGGACTATTAAACACTATATATACTCAAGACGGAGAAGAGCTAACAGCTATGGAAGAATTATACAAGATATTCACCACCTATAAAAGAATAAGAAAAGGAAATTTATTTTATATAAAGTGTTATACTGCACCGGCAGAGATACTATATGATGAAATAAAATCAGTTATACAAGTTGTAAAGATAGGACTAACTAGAGATATGATCATACCAGAAGATATTACGCAGCAACCAGAGATACCCAGGATTGAGATACTGGACTTCTACGCAAATAAACGACTTATTGGACTAGCTACGATCATTCAAGAACTAGCAAAATAACTATACTAACGGAAACCCAATATGGAGCTATTATTCGAGAGATCATCAAATGATTTACTCAAATTCAAAAGAGCTACGACAAGCAGATATGGAAGAAGTAAGACAATAGATAATGACGCTACTCAACCCAGAAAAATAATCTACCGCAAGAGCAATAAAAAAAAGGATTTATTTCAGACGGACTGCTAACAAGATATTGTAAAATAATTGGACACAAATATCCAGATCACCAATGTTCGAGGTGTAATGGAGAAGATAATATTATTTCAGAGGTACATCTAGAATAAAAATCAAGAAGACAAAATGCCAGCTGAAAAGATAAGATAAGGAGCAATAATGGAGCAGATACGACAACATCAAATCAACGGAAGATATTTGGACCTATTGTACAAATTTTTACTATAAGATCATCATGTAGAGCATTTATGTAAAGTTCAACTTTTCTTAACTTTTTAGGGTAGGTTAGGCCTATAACCCCTTTTGTTGACTTTTTTCTTTAGTTTTTAGTTTTTAAAAAAACGTGTGTAAAGTTAGTTTGATTGTAAAGATTCGTTCTATAAATAAAGAAGGCAGAAGGCATTGCAAAGGCAAGCCTTCATGCATTGAAGCAACCTTTCTCTCCACTCCACAACAAATACTTTACTCAGTTAATTAAATAAACATATTCCAATGGAAAAAGCTATGGAGGAACAAAACTCAGAAATATCAAAACTACCCGAACAGGTATATCTATTTATGATTATGAATAGCTAAATTCATAATTCCCAACAATCATGATATGATAAAATAAATTCATATTAGTTACTTTATAGTAGAATTATTCGAAGAATAATATGTTAAGAAGTTTATTAACAAAGAGGAAACGGAGAAAAATCCCTAAGGACTATGCCATCCTAAAGGTGAAACCAATGAGGCAAGAAGCCGTGGCGGGGAGTAACCAGAGTAGAGGCGCTGTTTAAGGGAAAAAGTATCCGAATTACCATGTTAATAGTGACGGAAGAACATATTATTTAAGAATAATCTAGTATATAGTAAGCTAAGATGACCATATTTTATTATGTACATGGTTGAAGGGAATATTTTGAAAAAAGCAATTTTATGAAAATGAATGATTATTTATCTGATGTGATGGTAGATAAATTCAAAATACTTATTTTATATGCACTTAGAGATATAAAAGTAGCAGATATAAGAAAAATCATATTAGAAAAAGCTTTTGGTAAATACTACATGACTAGAGTAAATTATATACCATATCTACCTAACTACTCTTACAAATACTTACGATGATAAGTTACACAGAATTTTTAGAAAAAGATATAAGAAACATACAGTTACTAGAAAAACAGATAAAAATAAATATAGACAAATACATAGGAAATAAAGATATAAAATACATAGAATTTCTTAATAAAAATATGCAAAAACTACTAAGGCTAAAACAAACAACTACAAAATATTATAATAAAACCAATTTTAAAAGATAGATCATTTAGATTATCTTAAAGTTTTAATCTTATATATACTTAAAAACATAGAAATTATAGATATTAAGAAAATAATATTAGAAAAAGTAATAGACTAAGAAATTGAAACTACAAATTATCTAGAACAGTTATACGAAGAAATTTACCCAGAAGGATATTATTCAGATTAAAAAATGTTAGAATATATTAGAAAAACTAGAGAAAATCAAGAAAATCTAAATAATGAAATTAATTATAGAAACCGAATTAGAAAAATAATGGAAAACCTAAAAGAAAAATTAATATGGATAGAAAAAACCTTAGAAAATTTAGATAAAAGTACATGTGATAGTTTATATAATTTAAAAAACTCACTACGAGAAGAACAACACAAGATAATAAATAACATTGAAAATCTAGAATTAGATATACATTATAGTACAGATAGGATAAATTATTATACATAAATTTGTACTCTGCAATTACTACAGGATAAAATAATTAATGAATATATCTTACGAAAAAAGCAAATCATTAAAAGATATTGAAACAAAATTTAAGAAATATCCACGCACAAATAAAAATAGATTCACTAGAAACCTAATAAATCTATTTAGATCTATTAAATCCGCGCACCCCCCTACAAATGGTATCAAAGTCCAGCAATTTAAAAAGTACGGAAGAGAAATATATGTTAGAGTTAGAATTAGAATTAGATCTAGAGTTAAAAAATTTACCTACAAATATATTAGAGTTAGAGTTATTAGATCTACCTATAAATTATTAAATTAATTATGCGAAGACCATTTAAAAATAGAGAAGCTTTTAGAAAAATTAAAGAATTTTTAATTAGTAATTATTCAGAATATATAAGTCTAAATAAAATAAAAG
>NW_025878690.1:0-1150 GCF_002878395.1 Capsicum annuum
GGTCCATTCTAGTTTGCGTTGGCCCACCAACATCTCCACCACCTCATGCAATATTTAACTCTCTTTCGTGAGCTTCACCTATATGTCTCATTAACGTACCCATACCCCCTTGCTTGCCTTCGCTTCTATGCTTATATATTTGTTGACAAATATTGCATTGCACCTTAATATCTGATATACGTTCAAAAAAATTGTCATGCAACACTAGTTGTTTTACGAGGTCTTGGGGCATGGGGAGGACGGGGAGGGAGATTAACCAATTCATATCTAACGTTAGCATTTCCTACTGCGGGTGTCTCACCAATATTTTCACTATCTTTGTCTAAATTAACCGCATCTACTTCATTTTCTCCTTCTATACCGGAATTTTTCTGAGCTTCTACATAATCCATATCGTGAGCACCTACGCCTATTTCTTCATCAAAAGGTGTATCAAGCGGTACCGGAGGTGAAGGCACACAGGTATATCTACTACTTGAACTACCTCTACCACTAGTAATTCACTTTTTACTATCACTACCGCTTCCGGGACAAAAAATTTTAACACCTTTAGTAGCGAGGTTTCTTAATTTATCCATAGTATAAATTATATTAAACTAAAAAAATTCAAAATACACAAATATATTAAAATTAAATATTGAACAATTAATACAATAAATAAAAATTAAACGTAAGAGATGGAACGACAATATCAAATTTTAAAAGTATCCGAAGGTTGCGACTTTAGAAACTTCCGCTCGTACTTTGTAAACGCAAAATTAAAAAATTAAAGTGAACACTTTAAGAAAATATATTGAATATTTGAGAATTGAGAATTGAGATTTGAGAGAGAATGAGATTTGAGAGAGTGAAAAATGATTTGAAGGTGTAGGGTATTTATAGAATTTTTTTTTGGATTAAAAAATAATTTTTAAAGTAATTTTTTTTTTAAGAAATGGGCCCAAACTAGCCGTTTGGACCCAAAAACGGCTACATAGCCATTGGGCCAAAGGCTAGTTTGGCCCAAAATCCAATTTCGAGCTGGGCCGGGCCGGTTAACCAATGGGCCTGGATCGGGCTTGGTCCAGGCTGGGTTAACCGAGCCCAAATTAAAAAAATAACCAGCCCGGTACCGGGTCAAACCGGGCCGATTCCTTTAAGTGGGCCGGTT
>NW_025878691.1:0-6662 GCF_002878395.1 Capsicum annuum
ACTATTTCCTTATTATGAATTTATAATTGATATTGGAAATTCTATATCCCTACTATGGGTTGATGTCTCAAGTACCATTAAATGAGAGTTGGATGGCAAATTGAGAAATGTTGATATTGAAGTTGCAATGAGTCTTGGTATTTTCCGGATGGTTTTAATGAGTTAAATTGTTGAAAATATTATGTATTGAGTCTTCATATCCTTTTCCAAATGTAGAGTCGATTATGGTTCAATGCATTGATACCTTGTTGATGTTGAGGAAGATTAAAATGTTTTGAGTTAAAATATGTTGAGTTAGGAATCCACAAATTGATATGATTTGATAAATGAGAAAGCGATTTGATTTGGTCTTTATGATAGACCCTTGTGATGTTGTGGTGGATTTCCTAACGCGTTCTGAGCTTGTCGGGGAGTAGTACTTAGCACCGAAAGGGAAATTTGGTATTTCCCCAAACCTATGTGCCACCGTAGGGTATGTTTAATGATGATATTATTGGCCAGAGAGTCCGATTGTGATTATTGCAGTTTTAAGGTCGTACTCCCTGGCAAGGAGTATGATGCTCCTACTAACGGAGGTTTCAAACGTTGGTATTCCACGTAGCTCATGTGGGGTTGTTAGTTATAGGAAACTCCCCTATCCATAAGGGTCATGTTTATTGAAATATCGAGTCACTTCGAGTTTTGATGTGGTAAGTCAAATTGCTTATGATGATCTATAATGATTTATGAGGTTTTTCTCCTACATTTCCTATCTAAGATGTTATGAGTTGCATGATTCAATGTCACTCAAGACAGGTGTGTCATTATGGTCCATATGTACATTTTTACGCAATTTATGATATTATTTATATTTTGCATGCGTCCCCACATACTCAGTACATATCTTGTGTTGACCCACATATTTCTCTATGGGCTATATTCTTACCATGATGTAGGTTCAGGTACTCAACCGCAGCCACGACAGTGATATCCGAGTACCGCATCTACGTTCTTTCAGTGGTGAGTCCTCATGGTTCGAGAACCAAGTTACTAGTTTTGGTGCTATTGTTTTGTGATCCCTTTGGTCTGTTGAGTCAGTTGGGAGTTTGTCCCAATGGCTCATTGATTTTGCTGTATAGAGGCTATGTCAAACTAGTGTATTGTTGGGTTTGTTTGTGTATAGACATTCCATATATGTACAGTCTAACGATATTCCGTGCCATGTGCGATGTGATATGATATGTACTTATATATATATATATCCTTAGCGTAACGTATATGTTGTTGTGTTGGAACCCAAGGGTAGTGTTTTGTCTTAAAGGGTTAGCTTGAGGCTACGTGTAGCCTTGGGCACCGTGTGGCATCTCGGGATGATATTTTGGGGTATTACAAACTTGGTATCAGAGCCTAAGGTTGTGAAGAGTCCTAGAGAGTCTGACAAGCCGCGTTACGTATAGTCTTGAGCATCGGTGTGTAGCGCGCCACACCTATGATCAAGAGGCTACGGGGCATTCTAGAAAAGTCATTTCTTTCTTTCTACAAGAGTCTGTCATGCTTACAACTGTTTCCTTCTGCTGTTAATTCGTGCGTTCTTATTACAAAAAATGCCTCCACATCGAGCTCATAGAAACAACAACCAACCTCAACCCGTTGATCCGTTACATGAGATGGTATCCATGCTGAATTTTGGGTAGCTTTTCAGATGCTAGCCCAGGCAATTACCACCATTACTCAGGCCAACGCTCCACCTCTGTAGGAAAATAATTCAGCAACAGCATGAATTTATGACTTTATGCGGATGAATCCGCCAGAGTTTCATGGGACGAGAGCAGGTGAGGACCCGCAGATGTATGTTGATAAAATGAAGAAAATTACACAGATTATGCATATGACCGAGGAAGAAAGTATGGAGATGGCTTCTTATCGGTTAAAGGATGTTGCCTATGACTCGGTACAGATGTGGAATAAGGGTAGAGAGGAAGATACCGCTCCGGTGACTTGGCAATTGTTCCAAGATGCTTTCTTGGATAGATTATTTATTCTTGAGTTACGGGAAGCTAAGATAGAGGAGTTTATGAATTTGAGACAAGGCTCCATGTCGGTTAAGGAGTATTGTCTTAAGTTTAATCAGCTATCGAAGCACGCTCCCAATATGATGGCTGACTCGAGGACTAGTATGAGTAAGTTTCTAACTGGGGTATCGAGTTATGTGGTGAAAGAATGTAGATTTGCTATGATCAACAAGGAGATTGATCTTTCTAGGTTAATAATTCGCGGCCAATAGATTGAGTCAGACAAAATAAAGGAAAGAGAAAGAGTAACAGGGATTAAGAGAGTCAGATTGGAGCAACAGAGGTCTGGTTAGACTAGATTCTCCGAAGGGAGTCGCCCTCAGTTTCAAAGACGTCCATTTATACCTGCACTTTTCTCAGCTAGTGCTCCCATATATCAGGGCAAGCAGGAGCTCGGGAATAGGTCGGTACCTTCCAGGTCTCAGGACAGTGTAAAAAACTGGCCTCATCCTCCTTCGTGTGCTAAGTGTGGTAAAGACTATTTGAGAGAGTATTATATGGGGCAGCGGGGCTGTTTTGGTTGTGGCAAGTTAGGCGACATACTTAGAGACTGCCTGTATACCAGACAGCGGAGTCGTGATGCCCGTCCCCAGAGTCAGGCTACCAGTGCCCCGCCTCCCGCAGTCCATCCAGTTCCTCCTCAGGGTGCTTCATCTAGTACTACTGGCGGTCAACGCCAAAATTATTTCTATGCTATACCACCTCGTCAGGAGCAGAAGGACTCTCCCGATGTTGTCACTGGTATGCTCCGTGTTTTCTATTTTGGTGTCTATGTGTTGATGGACCCCGGTTCGAGTTTTTATTATGTGACACCTCTGGTTACTGTAAATTTTGAAATGGATCCTGAACTAATTTCTGAGCCTATTTTTATTTATATTTTGGTAGGAGAGTCTGTTATTTCTAAGCAGGTGTATAAGAAATGTCCCATTACTGTTTTTCATCGGGTTATGTATGCTGATTTGATTGAGCTAGATATGGTTGACTTTGATATCATTCTGGGTATGGATTGGCTTCACTCATGCTATGCGTCTATTGATTGTTGTGCCCGTGTGGTCAAGTTTCAGTTTCCTGATAAACCTATCCTCGAATGGTCCAGGAGTTCTGTGATTCCTAAGGGTCGTTTCATATCCTATCTCAAAGCTAGAAAGTTGATTTCCAAGGGTTGCATCCACCATTTGTTTTGGGTTAAAGACACTAAGTCTGAAACCCCGACCATTCAGTCAATTAATGTTGTTAATGAGTTTCTTGATATCTTTCTGGTAGATCTCCCTGGAGTACCTCTTGATAGAGAGATAGAGTTTGAGATTGGCCTTCTTCCCGATACTCAGCCTATTTCCATTCCTCCATATCACATGGCTCCCGTGGAACTTAAAGAGTTGAAGGAGCAATTGAAAGAACTTTTAGACAAAAGCTTTATCAGACCTAGTGTGTCCCCATAGGGTGCACCTGTCCTGTTTATGCGTAAGAAAGATGGTTCTTTACGGATGTGTATTGATTACCGGCAGCTTAATAGGGTTACTATAAAGAATAAATATCCGTTTTTTTGAATTGATGATTTATTTGATCAATTGCAAGGTACGAGCTACTTTTCGAAGATAGACCTCAGATCCGGTTATCACCAACTTAAGGTTAGGGAATGTGATATCCCCAAGACAGCCTTTCAAACCCGTTATGGTCATTTTGAATTTCTAGTGATGTCTTTCAGGTTAACAAATGCTCCAGCGGCTTTCATGGATCTTATGAACCATGTATTCCGACCATATCTAGATTTATTTGTAATAGTGTTCCTTGATGATATTCTTATTTACTCCCGAAGTGAGGGTGATCATACGGATCATCTCCAAATTATGTTGGAAACTCTTCGAACTTATCGATTGTATGCTAAGTTCAGTAAGTGTGAGTTCTGACTGAACTCTGTAGCCTTCTTGGGTCATGTTTTTTCTTTCGAAGATATTAGAGTTGATCCTCAAAAGATAGAGGCTATAAAAAGTTGGCCTAGACCTATTTCTCCTTTTGATATCCGAAGTTTCTTGGGTCTAGCTGGTTATTATCATCGTTTTGTTGAAGGGTCTTCATCTATTGCGTCTCCTATGACCCATTTGACCCAAAAGAAAGTGAAGTTCCTGTGGTCTAAATCTTGCGAGAAGAGTTTTCAGGAGTTGAAGACTCGACTCACTTCAACCCGTATGTTGACTTTGCCTGATGGTGTTGATGGTTTTATGTTGTATTGCGATGCTTCCAGAGTCGGTTTGGATTTTGTATTGATGCAAAAGGGCAAGGTTATAGCTTATACTTCTAGGAAGCTAAAGCCTCACGAGAAGAATTATCCTACCCATGACCTTGAATTAGCTGTCGTGGTTTTTGCTTTGAAAATCTGGAGACATTATTTGTATGGTATCCATGTCGACGTCTTCACAGACCATAAGAACTTGCAGTATGTATTCACCCAAAAGGAGTTGAATCTTAGGTAGAGTCAATGGTTAGAACTGTTGAAAGATTATGATATGAGCGTGCTATATCATCCGGGCAAGGCTAATGTAGTAGCAGATGCCCTTAGTCGGAAGTCTATGAGTAGCATAACACATGTGGAGATTGGTAAGAAGGAGTTGACCCGTGAGGTACATCGTTTGGCTAGATTGGGGTTAGGTTGTTTGGTGATGCTGAGGGTATTATAGAAGTGCAAAGTGGTTTCGAATCCTCTTTAGTTTTGGAAGTGAAGGAGAAGCAAGACAGGGATCCTACCTTGGTCAGGTTAAAAGAGTCAGTTAAAGACCAAAAGGTGGAGGTTTTCTCCCAAGAGGGAGATGGCGTTTTGAGACTCCGAGAAAGATTATGTGTTCCTGATATTGATACTTGAAGTAGAGGATTATGGCGGAAGCGCATGGTACGCGATGCTCCATCCATCCTGGTGCTACCAAGATGTACCATGATTTGCGAGAAATCTATTGGTGGAACAATATAAAAAGGAAAATAGCAGAATTTGTGGCGAAGTATTCTACGTGTCAACAGGTTAAAATAGAGCATCAAAGGCCCAGTGGCGTGATACAAGAGTTTAGTATTCCTACTTGGAAGTGGGAAGAAGTGAATATGGACTTCATAGTTGGTTTGCCTCCTTCTCGTTGGCATCATGATTCGATTTGGGTTGTCGTAAATCGGCTGATGAAATCAGCTCATTTCTTGCCTGTGCATTCATCGTATACAACTGAAGATTATGCTAGAATATATATTCGAGAACTCATCAGACTCATGGAATCCCTTTGGTTATTATTTCTGACAGAGGTACTCAGTTTACCTCTCAATTTTAGAAATCTTTCCAGAAGGGTTTCGGTACCCAAATTTCTTTAAGTTCTTCTTTCCATCCACAAATAGATGGTTAGGCCGAGCGGACCATGCTACTATTGGAATGGCCCTGTTTGAAGCTTTGTATGGTAGAAGGTGTAGATCACCCATTGGTTGGTTTGAAGTTAGTGAGGCTGCGCGACTGGACCAGATGAGGTGTTCGAGGCCATGGAGAAAGCTAAGTTAATTCGGGAAAGATTGAAAACCGCCCAAAGTTGTCAAAAATCATACACAATGTAAGGAGGAAAGACCTTGAATTTGATGTTGGTGATTTAGTGTACTTAAAAGTTTCACCCATGAAAGGGGTGAAGAGATTTGGGAAGAAAGGAAAACTAAGTCCCCGTTACATTAGTCCCTATAAGATTGTGTATCACATTGGGAAGCTAGCGTATAAGGTTGAATTGCCCGTGGAGTTATCTAACGTCCATCTGGTTTTCCATGTTTCTATGCTTAAGAAGTCTATTAGTGATTCTGTTGTGATTGATCCTTCCAAAAGCTCGGGTATTCAAGATTGTCTTTCATATGAAGAGATTCCGGTTGAGGTTTTTGACTTTCAAGTTCGTAGGCTAAGAAACAAGGAAGTTTCTTTGGTTAAAGTGCTTTGGCGAAATCAATCCGTGGAGAGTGCTACTTGGGAAGCCGAAGAGGATATGTGCGCCAAATATCCTCACCTCTTTCCTACGAATCCTGAGCATGTCAAAGGTATCGTTCTCTTTAGATTTAATCCTTATTTCTATGTTTATCTTGGCTTGTGTGTTTTCTACGATATCCAAAAAATCTAGAATGGAGTATATGCTTGGGCAAGATGATTTTTCTCTATATTTACTTATTTTTATAGTATTCTTGACCTACCTATCAATATTTGAGAATGAATGTTTTCAAGGGGGAGATGATGTGATGCCTCGATAAAATTTTTCGTTAAGACCTCGGACGAAAATATGTTGAATTCTGTCCTTTATCGTGATTAATAATTTTTCTGTATGGAATTTCTGGATATGAATCCCGTCATCGCGTAGAGCATCGAATAAGCTTTTCAACGATATATGGATCATCCAAAACGGACACTTAAGCGATGAGTTATGATCATTTCGATCTAATCATGAATAGTGGTGAACAGTAAATGTGTAGAAAAAAATACTGAGGCCAGGTGAATTTTAGGGTCAACTTCAAACAATCATAACTCCTTGTACATAATGATCTGGGTGAGCTACTATATATCAACAGAAAGCTCTGAAAGTCCTCTTTCCAATGAAATTGGTTTTATCCAATTTT
>NW_025878692.1:0-4934 GCF_002878395.1 Capsicum annuum
GCCCAAAACGGGATGAATTTAATGGGTAGTGACGCGGGGCGTCACACTCTCCCCCACCTGATTTGGCGACGACCGCGGCGCCACATAGCTGCAAATATTTGTGGACCTTCTCCTTGAATGGCCACAAGTCTTCGTATTTCTCCCATGATGCCTCCTCGGGCGATTGCCCCTTCCAATGGACTAAGAATTGGGCACTTGAATTGCCCCAACCTTTTCCTCGAACCAATTGATGATCAATGATGTCCTCAATTTGTTTATCCGTGGCTGCGGAAGTCATGAAGATTTGGGCCCGACTAGACTTACCCCGCTCCACGTCTTCCTTGTCTTCGAAGTGCGGTTTTAGTTTGCTTGCATGGAAGACGGGATAAATCCTTAAATGGGATGGCATGTCCAGCTTATATGAAATTTTGCCAACCTTGGCAACAATCTCGAATGGACCCTCGTACCTTCGGATCAAACTTTGATTGACGCTCCTCAATGACTTGAATTGCCTCGGATTGAGCTTGACCATCACTTTGTCTCCGATTCGGCAGTGGACTGGACGGCGGCTGCGGTCAGCAAATTTCTTCATTTTGCGGGCTGCTTTATCAAGATACGACCTTGCCATATCGACTTGTTCCTCCCAAACCTTTGCCATATGATAAGCACCCGGATTCCTCATTCCGGCGTTGACCGGCAAGGACTGTGGAGTGTTTGGTTGCTGCCCCGTTGCAAGCTCGAATGGACTCCGACCCGTGGACTCACTCCGTTGCAAATTGTATGAGAATTGGGCTATGTCGAGCAACCGTGACCAGTCCCTTTGATTGGCACTAACAAAGTGCCTCAAGTAGCACTCGAGTAATCCATTTACTCGTTCCGTTTGTCCGTCGGTTTGGGGATGGAAGCTGGTTGAAAAGTGCAGTTCCGACCCCAACAAACTGAATAACTCCTTCCAAAATGCCCCCGTGAATCGCGGGTCTCGATCACTAATGATATGCCTAGGCACGCCCCAAAGCTTAACTATGTCTTTGAGAAACAATCGGGCTGCCTCCTTGGCTTTGCAATTCGACGTGGCAGCTGAGAATGTTGCATATTTGGAGAAGCGATCAACGACGACCATGATTGTTCCGCAACCCTCCGAGTTAGGCAAACATGTGATAAAATCCATGGTGACACTGTCCCATGGTTTCTCTGCGGTGGGCAGCGGCTCAAGTAATCCACCGGGCGCCTTGTGTTCCACCTTGTCCTGTTGACAAACAAGGCAAGTGCGAACGTATACCTCTATGTCGTCCCTCATGCGAGGCCAATAATAAGCTGCTTCTAACAAAGCCATGGTGCGTTTCTGTCCCGGATGACCAGCCCACGTCGTGTCATGGCCCTCCTTGATCAACAAGCGCCTAAGATTTTTCCATCTAGGCACATACACTCGCCTTCCGGTGGTGTATAACAGTCCTTCCTCTTCCCAAAACTTTTGGGTCTTGCCTTTGCGTGCCAAATCAAGAAGTTGTTTGGCAACGGGATCATGTTCCATCCCTTCCTTGATGGTATCCAGCACACCACAGCTGGTCGTGCTCAATAGTGACGCCAAAACAACCTTGCGGCTTAGCGCATCGGCCACAACGTTTGCCTTTCCCGGTTTGTACTCCAATGAGTAATCAAACTCCGCCAAGAAGTCTTGCCATCGAGCCTGCTTCGGCGATAGTTTCTTTTGGGATTGGAAGTAGCTGGTCGCTACATTATCCGTCTTGACGATGAAATGAGCCCCCAACAAGTAATGACGCCAAGTCCTTAGGCAATGGACGATGGCAGTCATTTCCTTTTCGTGGACTGTATAGCGCCGCTCTGCTTCATTCAATTTTCTGCTTTCAAACGCTATCGGATGGCCCTCTTGCATTAGGACACCACCAATAGCAAAGTCGGATGCATCCGTTTGCACCTCGAACAGTTTCGTGAAATCCGGTAAAGCCAAAACCGGTTCCTTGATGATGGCTGCCTTGAGGTTGTCGAAGGCCCCTTGACACGAACTATTCCACTCCCAAGCACGATTCTTCTTCAATAAATCCGTGAGAGGAGCAGCAATATCCGAGTATCCAAGGATAAATCTCCGGTAATAATTGGCTAGGACAAGGAAGGACCTTAATTCGGGCACCTTCGTTGGAACCTCCCAATCCCGGATCGCCTCAACTTTGTCGCTATCCATTTGGATCTGCCCTTGGCTGATCGTATGGCCCAAGAATTGTACCTTTGGTTGTGCAAAAGTGCACTTCTCCCTTTTGACGCATAGCTCGTTTTCCCGTAGCACATTAAACACGATTTGAAGGTGCCTAACGTGCTCTTCCATTGAGCTACTATAGACAACAATGTCGTCCAAGTATATGACCACGAATTGATCCAAGTATGGCTGGAAGATCTTGTTCATTAACGTGCAAAATGTGGCTGGTGCGTTGGTCAGTCCAAACGGCATGACCAGCCACTCGTAGGACCCATAACGAGTCACACAAGTCGTCTTGGCTTCATCTCCTTCGGCTATGCGAACTTGATAATAGCCCTTCCTCAAATCCATCTTCGTGAACACTTTGGCTTGCCCCAATCGATCAAACAAATCAGCTATCAAAGGAATGGGGTATTTGTTTTTCACCGTGACTTTGTTGAGGGCACGGTAATCAATACACAACCGCAACGTCCCTTCCTTCTTCTTTTGAAATAAGACCGGAGCACCAAAGGGTGCCTTAGAGGGTCGGATGTGGCCAGATTCCAGCAGCTCCTTGAGTTGTTTTCTAAGTTCCTCGAGTTCCGGAGGCGACATCCGATACGGGGCCATAGCTGGTGGCTTTGCCCCGGGTACCAGCTCGATCTCGTGATCAACTTCCCTTCGCGGAGGTAACCGTTTGGGCAGCTCCTCCGGCATTACGTCTTTGTTCTCTTCAAGAACACGTTGTACACATGAGGGCACTAATTCAGCTTCTTGGCAGCCAACAATCTCCATCAACGTCGCAAGAAAGGTTGGTTCCCCTTTCTTGAAACCTTTAACTAGCTGCATCGCCGACAAGCGGGTGCCACTTTGAGCGACACGAATAAGAGGAACGATGCAAGAACCACCTTCATCGCAAATGGCTAGCTGGTTGAGACGTGGCGAAATAAACGCGTTAATCTCATACCAAAAGTCCAGCCCCAATACAATATCAAAGACATCCATCGGAACAACCGAAAAATCCGTCTCTCCCTTCCAACCTCCCAAGGTGAGACTCACCTGAGGAGCGAGGCCATTGACATTGGTAGGGAGACAATTGACGGTCTTTAACATGGAATCGCTGGTCACGAATGCAAGGCCAAGTTCTTTAGCCTTTTCTTCCGTAACGAAGTTATGCGTTGCTCTGGTGTCCACCATAATGCGAACTGCTCGGCCATTCACCTTTCCATCAACAAATAATGACTCTCGGACTCTTACGCTATGCTTCTTTGCGGCAAGAGCAGCGAGCGTCATGTGGTTGAACAAAGCCATGTGGTTGAACAAACCAACGGCATGTCCCTTTCCTTTCTCCGAAGTGGCAGTTTGTGCTTCTTGCTCCCCGAAACTTCCGGCTTGCGCACTAGCTTGATCCCTCCGTGTTGCTGCAACCATCGCTCCCAACTTACTCAACGAAGGACAAGATCTCGCAAAGTGAGATGTATCCCTGCAAAGGTAGCAGCCGCTATCGCGGTTAGCCACACCTTTCTTCTTCTCCTCGTAGTTCTTGCGGAATGACGATGGCTGGTTGCGCTCGCCTTTGAACTCACGATTTTTGTTGGGAATAAACTTGTCTTTGCCTTTGTCCCCACGATCTCCCTTGGCAGCAACGGGCTTGTTCCGATTATCCTTCGACTTGGCATAATCGGCATGAAAATCAGTCAAGGATTCCGCCACTTTGATGGCCTCATCCACGGTCTTGACGTTGCGCCTCCTTAATTCTTGTTTGGCCCAATTTTGGAGGCCATCAAGAAAGAAGAAGAGCAAATCTTCACTGCTGAAACTCGTCACAAGAAGTGAGAGTTTCGTAAACTCCCTCACGTAGTTATGAATGGAAGAAGTTTGTTTAAGTTCCCTCAACTTCCGTCGAGCCTCATCTACAACGTTTTGAGGGTAAAATTGCTCCTTCAACTCGTCCGTAAACTGATCCCAATCAGTTATGGTGCAAAGACCCCTCTCCATGTCTACCTTTTTCCTACGCCACCACAACATTGCGACGTCACTGAGGTACATGGTTGCGATTCGGATCCTTGCCGCCCCGTCAACAATCTTGACACGCTCAAAATATGACTCTAATTGTCATATGAAATTCTCTACGTCTTGAGCGTTCCTTTCACCCTTAAACACGTTGGGTTTAGGAGCCTCAATACGAACATCATGGTACGCCACAGAACCATGACTTCCACCAACAAGGGCTGCTTCCAGTTGTTGCTTCAAATCAGCAACTTCCTCCTGCAAAGCGGACTGCCCAAGCATCGCCTCGGACAGTTTTGCCCCGAACTCCTCGTGTAGCACTGACAGTGCTTCCGTGAGTTTGAGTTCCAAGCTGGTCAGCCCCTCCTTGTGCTCTTCATTTTGCTCGGACAAGTCGGCTTTAACTTCGTCCAGCCCTTCAAGAGCAGCAGCCTCAAGGGCACCAACGTTGGACTCAAGGGTCTTAAAGCGATGGCCCAAAACCGCTAAGCCAGCCTCCGTGCTAACGATTCTCTCATCGAGAGAACCGGATGCTGAACCTTCGCCATCTTCCACGTTAGTAACAGCCTCACTAACGAGAAGTTGGGTCTCATCCTTGTTCCTACTCTTATCACGTTTTCGGGTCTTGGTTTTGGCCAAGTTGTCTCCGCCGTGAACCTCCTCGTCGCCGTCATATGCCATGTTCAAAGTCTGCTCTGATACCACTTTGTCACGGGCCTAATTTTAGCCACGTGTGGACAGTCTAACACTCACG
>NW_025878693.1:0-6317 GCF_002878395.1 Capsicum annuum
TTTGGAATATATTCTCTTACTTGGTTTACTAATCCTAAAAATGATTGTAATTTCTTTTTTGTATCTAATTCTTCTTTCGAATTTATTATTTTTTGTACTATATGTTGTTGCATTTTTACTCCACTTTTATCTATTTGTATTCCTAAAAATTCTATCTGGTTTTTCATAATTTCAGCTTTCTTTTCGCTTAGACTTATTCCCGATTTTTCTATTATATATGTAAACTGTTCCAATAATTTTAAATGTTCTTCTTTGGTTTTTGTATATAATAATATATCATCTATGTATACTATACAATTAGATAATTGTTTAAAATAACTATCCATAAAATGTTGATATCTACCTGGTGCATTTTTATATCCAAATGGTAATACGTTCCATTCATAAAATCCTTGTGGCACCGTAAATGCGGTTAATTCTCTAGATTCTTCTTCTAACTTTAGATGGTAAAATCCTGATTTACAATCGAATTTGCTAAAATAATTATATCTTTGTATTTGCCTTATTTTTAATATCTTATTTGGTATTGGATAATTATATGTTATAGTTTTTGCATTTAAATTTCTATAGTCAATAACCATCCTACTTTTTCCTCTTTTATGTTCACTATGTTTATTTACTATAAATGCTGGACTATTATGTTTACTATTACTTTTTTGTATATATTGTTTTTCTAATAATTCATCTATATGCATTTTAAATTCTTTTAAATCGTCAAAATTATATGTTAATGGTTTTTGGGTTATTATGCTGTTTTTATCTATTAATTCAATTTTTATAGTAGTTTTATGTTTTTTCCCATCCTTTTAATGGATCTTCACTATATAATTGTTCTAATTTTTTCTTAATTATTTCTATTTTGTTTATTGAAAATATAGTTATTTCTGTTTTATTTATCGAAAATACTACTAGTTCTATTGTATCTTCAGTATTTTTTATATTTTTTAACTTTTGTGTAATTTTTTCACTTCCTTTTATCCAATCAGTTTGCTTTCTTATTTTATTATTAACTCTTTTTGCTCTTACTTTCTGTTTACATGGTGTTGTAAACCACCAGTCTGTTCTAGTTATTATATGTGGGTATAATTTATCTAAGAACGGCATTCCTAAAAGTATATCTTTTGATGTTAGTTCATAATTATAAATTTCTTCTATTGTTAACATCTTTTCCCATACTTGTATTTTTACATTCCTAGCTTTATAAGTAATTAAGCTTCCTTCATTATTAAATCCTTTAACTATTATTGGTGTTTTTAATTTATCCCATTTACTTTCTGGTAAGCAATTATATCTACATAAATTAGCTTCTGCTCCTGTATCTATCATAGGAGTATAGTATCTATTGTAATATCCTTCTACTACTATCTTCATTAACACATATGTTTTCATTTTTATGTTAAGGCTCTCTTTAAGAATAATTTCTCTTTGTTATATGTTAAGGTTAGTTGTGTATGTTCTATATTGTATGGTTTTACTTGTTCTAACCATTTTATTCCTAATATTATATCTGCTTTTTGCATTTCTTCCTTTACTTCGAATTCTATTTTTATTTTTCTAACTCCTATTATTATTTCCTTTTCTGCTATATTTTTACTATTTATTAAATTTCTTGGTAGATCTGGGCACATATTATTATCAGTCTTTATTTCTTTACTAGATATTTTGCTATATAATTTTCTTCTTATCCTGTATTCAAAAGTATTAGATATTCTTTTTCATTTATTTTTCCTGTTATGTAATATTGGTTTAAATTACTTATTGAGTTTGTTTCATAACTTGTTCTTTTTGATGAGCTTGATGATTCTGATTTTTCATCAGCTATTCTTTTCGTTGTACTTATTCTATCATTTACTATTTCTAAATTTTCTTCTATATCTATTTCTTTATAGCTATAATCATTACAATCTATTGTTTTTACAATTTGTTCGAATGGGCTTTCTATTCGTATTTTGTTAATCTTATTTTTTCCTGTTATTTTATGTTTTGTTGTTAATACTATAGATTTTTGCATCTTGCTGTAAATATGTTACTTCCTGGGGTTAATTCTATTCCTGATATTTTCCAATATAATACGAGTGATTTATCTATATTTTTATCTGTTACTGCTACTGAATAATTTGCACTTATTATAAATTTAAATTTTTGGTATATTAGATTTCCTTTTACGGCAGTTATTATGCTTTTTTCTATAGGTTTTATAATTCTATCATCTGCTAAATATAATTTTATTGATGTATCTATTCCTTCTCTAAAACATGCTTTTATTAATATCTCTGTACCTCCAAGGTGTACATATTTTATTGGATCTCCTTTACTTTTTATATCATTTATCTCTTTATTAATTATTCTTTTTGTTACTAGTGGTATACTAGCTTTGCCTTTTGCATATCTGCAGTCTATTACATGTTCCTTTTGGCATACTACATAATATTCGTCCTTTTTCCTAGTAAAAATATTTTTTATTGTTGGTATTTTAAATATTTTTTCTACACTTAAATCTAATTCTTTTCCTTTTATTTCATCAAATATGTTACTGTCAAATATTATTTTTTGTTCCGTTCCTTCATCATTTAAATATTCTTCCTTTGTTATTATTTTTATATCTTCTTCAGTCATTTGATTCATCTATTTCACTATCTATTTCATTATCTATTTCATTATCTGTTTCGTTTTCTGAAATTTCATATATACTATCCTCACTTTCTAATTCATAATCTATTTAATCTATCTGCATATATTCTGTATTATCTATTTTTATTTCTGATATTTGTTTATTTTTCGGATTTTTAGGTAATTTACAATCTCTAGCTAAATGGTTTATCTTTCCACAATTATAACAAGTACATACTTTTATAGATTTCTTCTCTCTATATGGTCTTTTGTATTTATAATTTTTTACATAATATCTTTTTCTCGGTTTCTTATATTTATATTTTGATTTTTTATATTTTTTATATTTCTTATGTCTTTTTTTTTTCTTATAATATCTTTCTTCACATCCAAATTGAGGTGCTATTTTATTTTTGCAACATGCTAAATTTCTTATTAATGTTTTTTCCATTTTTAATTCTTCTTTATATTTTTCACATAAGTTTCTATACCATTGTTGTAAAAATTTTATTCTTGCTCCTAACATAGCTACTATTTTTGCTTCTTCCCAACTTTTTATTATCTTTGAACTAAATGGCTCGGATAATTTATTAAAATATAATTTTCTTATCTCTTTACTTTCTTCTATACTATATGCCCCTTTATAATAATATTCTTTAAATGCGCAAGTATATTCATCTATATAACACATATTACATATTGCTAATTTTAACATTAAATTCCTATTTGTATCTTTTTCTTCATCTTGTTCTTCTTCTATTGTTGTCATACTACCAAATTCATCTTTTATAGTTGTTTCATATTTTTTTTAATAATTCTATAGGTGTTAGTTTAGTTGTTGTTGATGATGTTCCTTCTATAGGTTTATTAGTTCTTAATACTTTCTTGCTATTTTCAGTTAAATTTGAAAATCATAATTTTACTGATCCTGTTAGTGTTCTTTCTATGTATTCTGGTGCATCTGTTATGTTTA
Organism: Capsicum annuum; assembly: GCF_002878395.1. NCBI lineage: Eukaryota > Viridiplantae > Streptophyta > Magnoliopsida > Solanales > Solanaceae > Capsicum > Capsicum annuum. Next base: position 3,584 of record NW_025878693.1, read on the forward strand.
TATTATTATCTAATAATTGTTTTGTCATATATCCTATCCATAATTGTATTGTTTTTTCTGTATCTATTACACAGTCTAGGTCTAAAAAGTTATAATTTTTATTAACTATTTGTTTTGGTGTCCATTTGTCATATTCATTATATTTTTTAAACTTATTCTTATAATATATAGGGTTTCTTATTTCTGTTGTTTTAGGTATTATATTTTTATTTTCTTTTTTATCAAGAGTATTTATTTCTGTGTGGGTACTTTCTAAGTTTTCCTCATTAATTTTTTGTTTTTCATTGATTTCTAAATTTTTTGTATTTGTTAATATTTCTGTATATGTTTCACTATCTTTTGAATCATAATTATCTGTCTCTTCAACATCTATATTATTTATTTCTAATTCTTTATTTTTTATTTCCAATTTTTCCTTAAATTGATTTATCTCGTTTAGTAATTTTTGTTCTCTATCTTTCTCTTCTTTTTCTTTTTGTCTTTGTTCATACAGCTCTTTTAACATTTGTAGTTCTTTTTCTAATTCAGCAATCCTACTATTTTTAGTTTCTTCTATTTTTCGTATTTCTTCCGTAGTTTGTTGTTTTATTTTTTCTATTTCCTTTTTCCTATCTATTTCTTCATTTTCTCTTTCTATTCTTACCATTGCTGTTAATTTATCTTCTAATTTTAATTCTTCTTTTTCTAACATTAGATATAAATGTTCACCTATTTTCTTATATCTTCTTCCTAGATTAGAAAATACTATTTTTATTTTTAATCCTTCGTGGTTTTCATATATTTTTTCATCTATTATAAATTCTTCTTTGTTCATTTTATTGTGAATAGTTCATGTTGATATATATATATTCTAAACTATCTATTTGTGATTCTAATTTTGATATTTCATCTTTTTGTGTATTTATTGAATTTTTACTAACTCCGGCAAATATATTATAATGTAGTCTTTTTATTCTTATTTTTAATTCTTTACGTTTTTCAGAAATAATTTGTTTTAATTCTTTGTATTGTTGTACTTTATTCATTTAAACCATATTGGTGGATATCTAAATCTAATTTTATCATAATTAGGTGGTATGTGTCTCATTCTTCTAGATTTTAACTGAATTATTAATTTCTCTTCAATACTAGATATTAAGGTAATTAGGTAGGCTAATCTTTGTGGATTTTCTTTTGTTTTATTTAGACTTATATATTCTGAATAATTACTAATTAAAGATTCTTTAATTTTTCTAAAAGCTTTTCTATTTTTAAATGGTCTTCTCATAATTAATTTAATAATTTATAGGTAAATTCTAACATATATCTCACTGCTGTACTTTTCAAATAACTGGGCTCTGATACCATTTGGAGGGGGGTGCGGATATGAAATAGATTTTGCTTCAACGCATGAAGGCTTGCCTTGCAATGCCTTCAGTTGCCTTCATTTATAGAACGAAAAAAACTTTACAAGCATCTTTACACGTTTTTTAAATGTTTTCCTATAAGTCAAAAAGGCTACATAAACCTAAAAAGCCTATACATAGCCTTTAAAGGCTAAAGAAAAAAGTCCAAGTCTATAAGTCTACATAATTTACAATCTTAACAATTCTACGTAAAAATCTATACAATGCTTCATAAATGATTCAATATCTTGTCTTCCATTGATGTTGTCGTATCTGCTATATCTCCATTATTGCTTCTTATCTTATCTTTCCAGCTGGCAATTTCTTTTATTCTAGATGTAGTTCTGGATTAATGTTATCTTCTCCATTACATCTTAAACATTGGTGATCTGGATATTTGTGTCCAATTATTTTACAATACCTTGTCAGTAGTCCGTCTGAAATAAATCCTTTTTTAATTGATCTTGCGGTAGATTGTTTTTCTGGGTTAAGTAATGTCATTATCCATTGTCTGACATCTTCCATATCTGCTTGTCGTAGCTCTTTTGAATTAGAGTAAATCATTTTATGATCTCTCGAATAATAGCTCCATATTGGGTTTCCATTAGTATAATTATTTGATAGTTCTTGGATAATCGTAGCTAGTCCAATAAGTCGTTTATTTGCGTAGAAGTCGGGTATCTCAATTTTGGGTATCTCCGATTGCTGTGTAATATCTTCTGGTATGATCATATCTCTAGTTAGTCTTATTTTTACAACTTGTATAACTGGTTTTATTTCGTCATATAGTATCTCTGCCGATGCAGTATAACACTTTATGTAAAATAGATTTCCTTTCGTTATCCTTTTGTAGGTGGTGAATATCTTGTGTAATTCTTCCATAGCTGTTAATTCTTCTCCGTCTTGGGTGTATATGGTGTTTAATAGTCCATAGTCAAAACAAGTTTTTACTAGGCTTGGGTTAGTTTTGGGTAGTGCAATTAGTTTGTTATATCCTTGTAATTTTTGGGTTATATAGTTAGTGTTTGGTTCTTTGATGTTTGTAGCTCTGGGGTTATGGTTTAGAAAAGTTTGTACTCTGTAGATATTTTCTATGTATTTCTGGGCTGTGTAGTTGTAAACTTTTTTATCTTGGTTTAGGCTATCTCGGTATGTGGTAACTTGTGGGGGTATGAACAAGTGGTCTTTTTGTGTTTTTGGTGCAAATGGTTTTACAAATATTTTATTCATATTCATATTCTGGAATCTTGGTCGACTAACTCCTTTGCTTGTACCTGCAGAAGTAGATTGATAAATGCTATGGGTTTTATGGAGTGTCCCAACGTCTCCTTCTAGCTCTGGAACTTTAA
>NW_025878694.1:0-1670 GCF_002878395.1 Capsicum annuum
ACTCTTCAAAAGTGCCACTTGGTGCTTGTCGGATCCTTCCAAAGTATACTGGCTCAACACCATTTTTGAAGAGTCCGAGCAACATGATTGGCGCATTATATCATATCCTATTCTCCTACAACTACAATTGATTGTTGTTGTGTTATTTTGTTAACAGGAACTGAGTAAAACTCCAACGATCATCGTTAGTGGACACCATGCAAAATTGCATATTGAAGGCCTGAGACTGGTAATTGATGAAGGTGGTGGATTTGAAGATAAGCTCATTATAAAAATTGTTAAGGCTTAAAAGAAAAACTTTTAATTGGATCGGGTGAAGTGATAATTAGTACAAGGAAGTGTCCAAGTGTGCCTGCATGACTTTGTCTTATAGAATATTCGCTGAAGACCTTGTTTAGGAAGTTTAGAATTGTTTTGGGATGGAGTAAAAAGGGAAGATGGATATCCGATTTTTCCAGGGAAGGTTCACTATTGATTATTTTAAGATTCAAATCGTCTGTATATTTGTGCTAATGCCCAAACAACTCTGACTTTGTTGTTTCAAGATAAAGCTAATGTTTATGTGAACACCAGCATTATATTTGGACCAGCATTTAAAATTTATCTTATGGATCAATTAGCCAGGAAACTTTATCAGAGAAGTTGAGTTACCATCTTCTTTCTTACATGCTGATCTGGAGTTATTGTTGTCCACTTATGTTACAGGAGAATCTATCTGCCGTTGATATCCTTTCGGCATGCAATCTTGTTAACTATTTTGGTAAAATGGATCTTGGTGGTTCCGGTGTTGGGCAGATTGCTCTGCACCCTATTCTTATCAGGAAGGTCTGCTTGTGGATATCTTTAATAAGAGGCTGCTGAATTTGAAGCATAAATTTATTTCTAACTCTTCTTTGCAGGGTTTAACATCAGTAGCTCTTTATGGTCTTGGGAATATCAGAGATGAACGTTTGAATAGAATGTTTCAAGTATTGTTGCTAGTTCCTTTTCAGATCTGTCTGGCTGCTTAATAAGAACAGATATTAATTGTGTTTCTTTTGGTACTTGAAGACACCACATGCCGTGCAATGGATGCGACCTGAGGCTCAGGAAGGGTGTCAAGTGTCCGACTGGTTCAACATTTTGGTACTTCACCAAAACAGTTGGTTGAGATTCTAATGATAATAATTGAAATTCTCTTTACTTAGCCTACTTAAATCTGTGCTAAGTTTTAGTAGAAATACGGCAATTTTGTTCGAGCAATAATGTTCTTCTGTTTTCTTGCCACATTGTACAGAGTAAAGACCAATCCAAAAAATGCAATAAATGAGCATTTCCTACCTCGGTTTCTGGATTTCATTGTGTGGGGTCACGAACATGAATGTTTAGTGGATCCTCAGGTGCTACTAATTCTGAAGCTTCTTGATTTCTGTACTCGCTCTTTACATTACTTCCGTTCCTGTGTAATATGGGTTTCAGTTGAAGCTTATCTTTATTACAGGAGGTTCCAGGTATGCGTTTTCACATTACTCAGCCAGGTTCTTCTGTTGCGACATCACTGATTGAGGGTGAATCAAAACAAAAACATGTACTATTATTAGAAATTAAGGTTGTACTTCATGAATTCCATCTTTAACTCATTTTCTTACTGTGTTGTTCATGCTTCTGCATTTGAGTAATAGTTTCTACTT
>NW_025878695.1:0-3671 GCF_002878395.1 Capsicum annuum
ATCGTTGGAAAGCTTATTCAATAACCTTCGTATGGAACGATCGACGGGCAAATTCCGGTATAAATAAAGTCGATTCCTATACACATATAATCAAACTATACATTTGAAACCATCTCAAAATAATCAATACTCATACTTAAACTCATATATACCTAACTTAGGATCAATACATATACTCCAACACATATAACAATGGCTAATGCACGTAATTAAGTACGGGGTGTTACATCCTTCCCCCCTTAAGGACATTCGTCCTCGAATGTGAATGTCATTATTTAGCCGAAACAAGTTCGAATTCATAATTGATATTCACGTCATCATATAGATGTTTGCATATGTAAAAACTTACTTGTTAGTGTCCCAGTTCCACTCCTTGCATTTCTTTTTCACCTTTGAACAAATAAGGGTATTTCGATTTCATTGCTTCCTCCGCTTCCCATGTTATCTCTTCCCTTTGTTGATTTCTCCAAAGTACTTTCACCGATGCTACTTCTTTATTTCTCATCTTCTTAACTTGACGATCTAATATAGCAATAGGCATCTCCTCATAGGTAAGATCTTCTGTTACTTGCACATCTTCAGTAGAAGTAATAAGGGACGGATCTCCGATGCACTTTCGAAGCATCGATACATGAAATACTGGATGCACTGATGAGAGTTCCTGGGGTAGCTCTAATTCATAAGCAACTTGCCCACATCTTCGAATAATCTTATACGGGCCTATATATCGTGGACTCAACTTTCCTTTCTTGCCAAATCTCATCACCCCTTTCATTGGCGATACCTTCAAAAATACCCAATCACCTAACAAAAATTCTACCCCTCTTCTTCTACTATCCGCATATGACTTGTGTCGACTTTGGGCTGTTTTCAACCGTTGCTGAATCACCTTGACTTTTTCTATGGCTTGATACACAAGATCCAGTCCGAACATAAGAGTTTCACCCGCTTCAAACCATCCTATTGGTGATCTACACTTTCTCCCATATAAAGCTTCATATGGTGCCATTTTGATACTTGAATGATAGCTATTATTGTAGGCAAACTCAATAAGAGGTAAATGATCATCCCAGCTACCTTTAAAATCTATAACACATGCTCGTAGCATATCTTCAAGTGTTTGAATGGTGCGCTCTGCTTGTCCATCCGTCTGAGGGTGAAAAGCTGTACTCAGATTCACTTGTGTTCCCAAACTCCGTTGGAAAGACTTCCAAAAGTTTGCGGTAAATTGAGTTCCCCGATCCGATATAATAGAAGTTGGCACTCCATGTAATCGGACTATTTCCTTAACATACAGCTTCGAATATTCTTCAACTGTGTAAGTGGTCTTAACGGGTAAGAAATGTGCAGATTTAGTAAGCCTATCCACAATCACCCATATAGAATCAAATTTCCGAGCTGTACGAGGCAAACCTGTAACAAAATCCATGTTGATCATGTCCCACTTCCAAATTGGAAGATCTATGCATTGCATATAGCCTCCGGGTTTTTGGTGCTCAACTTTAACTCTTTGACAATTTGGACATTCAGCTACAAATTTTGCAATGCTCTTCTTCATGTCATTCCACCAATACATATCTTTCAAATCTTGATACATTTTGGTTGATCCTGGAGAAATGGAATACCTTGAAAAATGTGCCTCTGTCATAATCTTCTTTCTTAGACCGTCTATATCCGGCACACACAATCGGTTTTGGCACTGAAGTACTCCTTCTCGCGTAAGCTCAAATGCCTTGGTCGCACCACTCTGAACGTTCTCCTTAAGCTGTAATAAAATAGGATCTGCATCTTGCTTCTCTTTCACCTCAGCTACTAATGAGGATTCCGCGGCATTATGCACAATAAGCTCCTCGTTCGGAGTTTCGAGAAGACGAACTCCTAGACTAGCTAATTGATGAAGATCTTTAATCATCCCTTGCCTTTCTATAGGCGCCATCATAGCCTTACGACTTAACGCATTAGCTACCACATTTGCTTTCCCTGGATGGTACAAGATATCAACATCATAGTCCTTTAATAGTTCAAGCCATCTCCGCTGCCTTAAATTTAGATCCTTTTGATTAAAAATATATTGCAAGCTCTTATGGTCAGTATATATATCAACGTGAACCCCATATAAGTAGTGGCGCCATATCTTTAAAGCAAAAATAACCGCTGCCCGCTCAAGATCGTGTGTAGGATAATTTTTCTCATGTGGCCGCAATTGTCTAGAAGCATATGCTATTACCTTACCATGCTGCATCAATACACATCCTAAACTAATTCTGGAAGCATCACAATACACTGTATACCCTTCGGTGTCTTCTGAAAGTACCAACACGGGTGTAGAAATCAACTTGTTCTTTAAATCTTGAAAACTCTTCTCACAAGCATCATTCCATTGGAATTTGGATGCTTTATGGGTTAGCTTGGTTAAGGGTGCTGAAATGGAAGAAAAGTCTTTAACAAACCTTCTATAATAACCGGCCAACCCGAGAAAACTACGAATCTCCGTAGGCATTGTGGGCCTTGGCCAGTTCTTCACAGCTTCTATCTTTTGAGCATCAACCTTTATCCCTTCACTAGATACAATATGACCCAAAAATGCCACCGACTTTAACCAAAACTCACATTTAGAGAACTTTGCATAAAGGTTACAATCATGAAGAGTCTGCAACGTCTGTCATAAGTGATTGGCATGGTCCTCTTCTGATCTAGAATAAACTAGAATATCATCTATAAAAACTATCACAAATACATCCAGGAATGGCTTAAAAACCCTATTCATCAAATCCATAAAGCTGCGGGTGCATTTGTTAGCCCAAATGACATAACTAGAAACTCATAATGACCATACCTTGTTCGGAAAGCTGTTTTGGGTATATCTTTTTCTTTGACCCTCACTTGGTGGTAGCCTGACCTCAAATCAATCTTAGAAAAGCACTTGGCGCCCTGTAACTGATCAAATAAATCATCAATTCTTGGGAGAGGATATTTATTCTTAATAGTCACCTTATTCAATTGCCGATAATCAATACACATCCTCAGCGAGCCATCCTTTTTGCGTACAAATAACACTGGTGCTCCCCAAGGGGAAATACTAGGCCTAATGAACCCCTTTTCTAGCAAATCTTTCAATTGCTCTTTCAATTCTCGTAATTCTGCTGGGGCCATTCTATACGGAGGAATGAAGATTGGTTGGGTGCCTGGTATTACATCAATACCAAACTCTACTTCTCGTTCAGGAGGCAAACCTGGAAGATCTTCAGGAAATACATCAGAAAATTCATTTACCACTGGAACAGCGTGAAGAGTTGGTGGCTCTGCTTCTGTATCCCTTACTCTAACTAAATGATATATGTATCCCTTGGAAATCATTCTTCTCGCCTTAAAATAAGAAATAAATCTACCTCTTGGCGCACTAATTTCACCTTTCCATTCAAGGACTGATTCATTTGGAAAATGGAAATATACCTTTTTCGTGCAGCAATCAATTGTGGCATAACAAGACGCCAACCAGTCCATAACCATTATAACATCAAAATCTACCATTTCTAACTCCACAAGATCAGCCATCGTATCACGACCACAAACAGTTACTAAACAGCTTTGATAAACCCTTCTAGCTATAATAGATTCCCCAACCGGTGTGGACACTTCAAATGGCTTAACTAACAGTTCGGGTGTTCTTT
>NW_025878696.1:0-2763 GCF_002878395.1 Capsicum annuum
TTCTGAGTTTTGTTGCTCCATAGCTTTTTCCATTGGAATATGTTTATCTAATTATCTGAGTAATATTTTTTTGTGGATTGGAGAGAGCAAAGGTGCTTCAACGCATGAAGGCTTGCTTTTGCAATGCCTTCTGCCTTTGTTATATATAGAACGAAAGAATAAGCTTACAATTTACACATGTTTCTTGTTTCTAAAACTAAGACTAAAAAAGTGAAAAGTCAAAGAAAGGGGGGCCTATGCCTATCTAACTTTTCTAACTTTCCTAACTTTTCTAACTTTACGTAAAGTTTTTCAACAATCTAATTAATGTACAACTATTGCAATCAAGACTTTTGTTACATTAATATACAATAATTCTGCCTTTGTATAGTATCTTGTCTCCGTTGATTTTTTCGTATCTGTTCCATTATTGCTCTGTAGCTGCTCCATGATTGCTCTTTTATCTTATCTTTCCAGCTGGCATTTTGTCTTCTTGATTTTTATTCTAGATGTACCTCTGAAATAATATTATCTTCTCCATTGCACCTCGAACATTGGTGGTCTGGATATTTATGTCCAATTATTTTACAGTATCTTGTTAGCAGTCCTTCTGAAATAAATCCCTTTTTTATTGCTCTCACGGTAGATTGTTTTTCTGGGTTAAGTAGCGTCATTATCCATTGTCTTACGTCTTCCATATCTGCTTGTCGTAGCTCTTTTGAATTTGAATATATCATTTGATGATCTCTTGAATAGTAGCTCCATATTGGGTTTCCGTTAGCATAGTTATTTGCTAGTTCTTGAATGATCGTACCTAGTCCAATAAGTCTTTTATTTGCATAAAAATCTTGTATCTCAATTCTGGGTATCTCTGGTTGTTGTGAAATATCTTCTGGTATAATCATATCTCTTGTTAGTCCTATCTTTACAACTTGTATAACTGGTTTTATTTCATCATATAATATCTCTGCTGGTGCAGTATAACACTTTATATAAAATAAATTTTCTTTTGTTATTCTTTTGTAGGTAGTGAATATCTTGTATAATTCCTCCATAGCTGTTAGCTCTTCTCCGTCTTGGGTATATATGGTATTTAGTAGTCCATAGTCAAAACAGGTTTTAACTAGGCTTGGGTTAGTTTTGGGTAGTGCGATTAATTTATTGTATCCTTGTAGTTTTTGGGTTATATAATTGGTATTTGGTTCTTTGATTTCTGTAGCTCTGGGGTTATGGTTTAGAAAGGTCTGTACTCTGTATATATTTTCTATGTATTTCTGGGCGGTGTAGTTGTATACTTTTTTGTCTTGGTTTAGGCTATCTCGGTATGTGTTAACTTGTGGGGGTATGAATAACTGGTCTTTTTGTGTTTTTGGGGTAAATGGTTTTTCAAATATTTTGTTCATATTTACATTCTGGTATCTTGGTCTATTAACTCCTTTGCTTGTACCTGCAGAAGTAGATTGATAAATGTTATGGGCTTTATGGAGTGTCCCAACGTCTCCTTCTAGCTCTGGATTTTTAATGTCTTCCGATCGACATAGCTCTGCACACTGCTGAGTTAGCTGATTTGTAGCTATAGACTTCAGTTTATCTTCATTAGTCTTTAGCTTTTCTATCTCATTACCCATACTGTCCACTTTCATTGAAAGCGTAGTTAGGGTGTTAAGTATTTTTTTTAAAGTATCTTCCTCTACTATTTCAGTCTGTGTAGCTTTGTCTTGATATGTAATCTGCAATAACATTTTTGTTAGTACTGATCACTTCAATTGTAAATGTGAAATTTAATATATTTAAAACTAGTCTTCGGATCTCTTTTGTTGTAACTGAATTTTGTATTTTCTTTGTTAGCCACCAACGTACCTGTGTATTATCTGTTCGTACAATAAATTTGTTATATACAATATATGGCTCAAATGATAATAAACACTTATATAATGAACATAACTCTTTTCTATTTATTTCCCATTTTATTTCTGTTTCGTTGAACGTCCCTGAGTAATATCTACAATGATGTTCTATTTTTTCTGCTTCGTATCGATATTTAAGTACTCCTCCGTAACTATATTCACTTGCATCTGCTTCTACTATATATATAAATTTTCTATTTTCATCTGGAAATTGCAATTTTGGTAATTCTCTACAAAGTAATTTTATTTTTTGAACTTGTTTTTTATCTTTTTCATCATAATTATATTCTATATCCTTTTTTAATTTTTTCTGTAGTGGTTTTAAGGTTTCTGCTAATTTTGGAATATATTCTCTTACTTGGTTTACTAATCCTAAAAATGATTATAATTTCTTTTTTGTATCTAATTCTTCTTACGAATTTATTATTTTTTGTACTATATGTTGTTGCATTTTTACTCCACTTTTATCTATTTGTATTCCTAAAAATTCTATCTGGTTTTTCATAATTTCAGCTTTCTTTTTGCTTAGACTTATTCCTGATTTTTCTATCATATCTGTGAACTGTTCTAATAATTTTAAATGTTCTTCTTTAGTTTTTGTATATAATAATATATTATCTATGTATACTATGCAATTAGATAATTGTTTAAAATAATTATCCATAAAATGTTGATATCTACCTGGTGCATTTTTATATCCAAATGGTAACACGTTCCATTCATAAAAATCCTTGTGGTACCGTAAATGCGGTTAATTCTTTAGATTCTTCTTCTAGCTTTAGGTGGTAAAATCCTGATTTACAGTCAAATTTGCTAAAATAATTATATCTTTGGATTTGTCTTATTTTTAATATCTTATTTGGTATCGGATAATTAT
>NW_025878697.1:0-4161 GCF_002878395.1 Capsicum annuum
ATATGTGATTATTTACAGCTTTACATACTCAGTACATATTTCGTACTAACGTCCCCCACGGGGGACCTGTATTTCCTGCTGCAGGCATAGGTACCTCAGCTCATACACCGCACAAGTAGGAGCCAGGTCATACAGCTATTGTTGGTGAGCTCCAGTTTGCTTTGGAGCTTTCCGAGTCGGTTCCTTATGTTTTGTTATTGTACATGAGTCATGTGCGGGCGGGGGTTTGTCCTGACCCTAGTTATGTCATGTATATCCTAGAGGCTTTATAGACATAAGGAAGGGTAAAGTCATGGAAGTTTATAGAGTAACGTTATATTTGTATATGTGGTGGCCCCGACGGCCAAGTATTATATATATATATTTGTGCGTGTTGTGCCGATACAGGTAATTAGACCTTTCTATATGCAACGAAGTGCTGTCCAATTTTTTGGTGACATGTAAGTGAAAGTACAGGTATTTGAACGGGTTCTCCCGGGCCTTCTCGGCTTCGGGTGCCAGTCCGGCCCGATGAGATTTTGGGGCGTGACAAAAGTGGTATCAGAGAGGTTCGTCCTAGTGAGTCTACAAAGCCGTGTCTACGTAGGGTCTTGTTTATCGGTGTGTTGTGCACCACATCTATAAACAGGAGGCTATGGACATTTAGGAATTGTTTCTTTTCTTCATGTCTTAGGTCGTGCGATAGAGCTTATATTGTATATGAAGTCATAGTTGACCCCTGAATCAGTTTGTTTCTCTTATTATAGTAATGATGCCGGTTACCAGAAGCAAGAATATCGGTAAGCAAGTAGGTGTGGCTGCCGGAGAGAGGACTAGTAAGTCACCCACTATACCAGCTAATCAAAGTGAGGCTCCAGCTGAGCATGCATCAGAAACTTCCTCCAGTCCGAAAGAAATAAGGGGGAGGAGAAATATAACCGCAGAGCCACCTATTAATATTGTTGATCAAGATCTTAGAAATGCAGTGCAACTTTTGACTCCTATAGTTGCTGGGCAAGCTCAAGGGCAAGCCATTCCTACTGCAGGTCCTAGTGGTATAGATAGGGCGGCTAGCCTTCGAACACAGGATTTTCTTAAGATGGATCCTCCCACTTTTACTGGATCAGATCTTAACGAAGACCCACAGGACTTTATCGATCAAATTCAAAGGGCCTTGGATGTTATGCATGTAACGGGTAGAGAGACAGTGGAGTTAGCGGCGTATAGATTTAAAGGGGAGGCTATATATTGGTATGAGGACTGGAAACGATCTAGGGGTATTAATGCACCCCCAGCTACTTGGAAGGAGTTCAAAGAGGCATTTCTTCATCATTATCTTCCATTCGAGATTCGTCAGGCCCGTGCAGATCAGTTTTTAAATCTTCGTTAGGGGAATATGAGCGTGAGGGAGTACAGTCTTTGATTTAATTCCTTGTCGAGATATGCTCCTAATGTTGTAGCTACTATGGATGACAGAGTTCATCAATATGTGGATAGGCTAGATCCATATCTGGTTAGAGATTGTACTATTGCTTCTTTGAACAAAGATATGGACATAGCGAGAATCCAAGCTTTTGCACAAAAAATGGAAGATCAGAGGCAGAGGAGAAGAACACAGGAATCAGAAAGAGGATATTCCAAGAGGGCCAGATCTACAGGGCAGTTCATGGCATCCGAAGGAGGGTTCAGACCACAGTTTTCTGCTAGACCACCTAGGCCATTATCCTCTTATTCTATAGCTAGTGCCCCACCACAGTTCCAAGGATTCAGAGGAAATCAATTTGGGCACAGAAGTGAGAGTCAGAGTTCGCGGACAGTGGGGTACCAAGGGCAAGGGAATATGAGCCAATCAAGACCTCCTCGATTGCCATGCAATAAATGTGGAAGGTATCATTTGGGCGCATGTCGGCTGGGGACCAATGTTTGCTTTTGGTGCGGTATGTCGGGGCATATGATGAGGGAATGCCCACGAAGGGACATCGGGGGTATGGCACGATCTACGGGGTTATTTATTGCATCATCATCATCGATGCCTTATTCAGGAAGGGGTGCACAGCCAATGGGTCGTGTTAGAGGTGATAGAGGAGCCACGAGTTCTAGCGGGGCTCAAAATCGTACGTATGCTCTAGCGGATCGACAGAATTTAGAGGCTTCTCCAGATGTGGTTACGGGTACGTTGTCTATATTTTCATTCTATTTATATGCCTTAATTGATCCCGGTTCTATATTATCTTATGTTACTCCATTGGTTGCTGGAAAGTTCGAAAGAATACCCGAACTGTTAGTTAAGCCATTTGAAGTGTCCACACCGGTCGGGGAATCTATTATAGCTAAAAGGGTTTATCGAAACTGCATAGTAACTGTTTGTGGTCATGATACGATGGCTGATCTTGTGGAGTTAGAAATGGTAGATTTTGATGTTATAATGGGTATGGACTGGTTGGCGTCTTGTTATGCCACAATTGATTGCTGCACGAAAAAGGTATATTTCTATTTTACAAATGAATCAGTCCTTGAATGGAAAGGTGAAATTAGCGTGCCAAGAGGTAGATTTATTTCTTATTTTATGGCGAGAAGAATGATTTCCAAGGGATATATATATCATTTAGTTAGAGTAAGGGATACAGAAGCGGAGCCACCAACTCTTCATGCTGTTCCGGTGGTAAATGAATTTTCTGATGTATTTCCTGAAGATCTTCCAGGTTTACCTCCTGAACGAGAAGTAGAGTTTGGTATTGATGTAATACCAGGCACCCAACCAATCTCCATTCCTCCGTATAGAATGGCCCCAGCAGAATTACGAGAATCGAAAGAGCAATTGAAAGATTTGCTAGAAAAGGGGTTCATTAGGCCTAGTATTTCCCCTTAGGGAGCACCAGTGTTATTTGTACGCAAAAAGGATGGCTCGCTGAGGATGTGTATTGATTATCGGCAATTGAATAAGGTGACTATTAAGAATAAATATCCTCTCCCAAGAATTGATGATTTATTTGATCAGTTACAGGGCGCCATGTGCTTTTCTAAGATTGATTTGAGGTCAGGTTACCACCAAGTGAGGGTCAAAGAAAAAGATATACCCAAAACAGCTTTCCGAACAAGGTATGGTCATTATGAGTTTCTAGTTATGTCATTTGGGCTAACAAATGCACCCGCAGCTTTTATGGATTTGATGAATAGGGTTTTTAAGCCATTCCTGGATGTATTTGTGATAATTTTTATAGATGATATTCTAGTTTATTCTAGATCAGAAGAGGACCATGCCAATCACTTACAACAGGCATTGCAGACTCTTCGTGATTGTAAGCTTTATGCAAAGTTCTCTAAATGTGAGTTTTGGTTAAAGTCGGTGGCATTTTTGGGTCATATTGTATCTCGTGAAGGGATAAAGGTTGATGCTCAAAAGATAGAAGCTGTGAAGAACTGGCCAAGGCCCACAACGCCTATGGAGATTCGTAGTTTTCTTGGGTTGGCTGGTTATTATAGAAGGTTTGTCAAAGACTTTTCTTCCATTTCAGCACCCTTAACCAAGCTAACCCATAAAGCATCCAAATTCCAATGGAATGATGCCTGTGAAAAGAGTTTTCAAGATTTAAAGAACAAGTTGATTTCTACACCCGTATTGGTACTACCAGAAGGCACCGAAGGGTATACAGTGTATTGTGATGCTTCCAGAATTGGTTTAGGATGTGCATTGATGCAGCATGGTAAGGTAATAGCATATGCTTCTAGACAATTACGGCCACATGAGAAAAATTATCCTACACACAATCTTGAGCTGGCAGCGGTTATTTTTGCTTTAAAGATATGGCGCCACTACTTATATGGGGTTCACGTTGATATATATACTGACCATAAGAGCTTGCAATATATTTTTAATCAGAAGGATCTAAATTTCAGGCAACGGAGATGGCTTGAACTACTAAAGGACTATGATGTTGATATCTTGTACCATCCAGGGAAAGCAAATGTGGTAGCTGATGCGTTAAGTCGTAAGGCTATGATGGCGCCTATAGAAAGGCAAGGGATGGTTAAAGATCTTCACCAGTTAGCTAGTTTGGGAGTTCGCCTTCTTGAAACTCCGAATAAAGAGCTTATCGTACATAATGCTGCGGAATCTTCATTAGTAGCTGAAGTGAAAGAGAAGCAATATGCAGACCCTATTTTATTACAGCTTAAGGAGAA
>NW_025878698.1:0-4015 GCF_002878395.1 Capsicum annuum
TTTTACTGTTAGTTGAATAAGTCTTTCACTAGAGTTGAAAGAGTCTTTGTTAGGTTGCTATATTTTCAGATTCAGTTGCTACTTTTTCTGATATGGTTCCTAGTTTTTAGTCAAGTAGAGTCTTGGATCTTTTAGAGTTTGTAAGCCTATAAAAGGCAGAGATTTCCAGTTAATAAAATTGAATGCTCTTCTAAAAGATATTTCCTTCATCTTCTTTGCGCAACTCTTACTTTTCTAGTTGAACAACCTCTCTTTTCCTACATTCTGGTATCAGAGCTTGCGTTCGGTCTCTGACTGGGCGATAAAGAGATTAAGAAACAGTGAGGGAGTGAAATACAAGAAAAAGAAAAGGAGTTATGGCAGCAAATGGTATGTCCTCTTCTTCACAGCCGCTCATACCCGTCTTCAATGGTGAAAAGTATGAGTTTTGGAGTATCAAGATGAAGACTTTGTTTAGGTCTCAAGAATTGTGGGACATAGTCGAAGATGGGTTCGTTGATGTACAAGAGCCGGATGCAGAGGAAGAAAGGAGATTAAAAGAAATCAGAAAGTTGGACGCCAAAGCTTTGTTCTTTATTCAGCAAGCCGTTCATGAGACAATTTTCTCAAGAATTGCAGCAGCTGCTACCTCAAGAGATGCTTGGCTGACTTTGAAAACCGAGTTTCAAGGTTCCTCAAAGGTAATCACTGTGAAACTACAATCTCTTCGTCGTGATTTTGAAACATTGTTCATGAAAAACAGTGAATCTGTGCAAGATTTTTTATCAAGAGTTAGCGGAATTGTAAGTCAAATGAAATCATATGGTGAAGAGGTAGGCGATGAAATTGTAGTTTCAAAAGTTTTAAGAAGTTTACCTTCGAAATTTGATCATGTGGTTGCAGCCATAGAGGAATCAAAAGACTTATCTATGTTTCATTTGATCAATTAATGGGTTCTTTGCAATCTCATGAATCACGGATCAATAAGTCAACAGAGAGGACTGAAGAACAAGCTTTTCAAGTGAAGGAACAGCCTCAAATTCAGAATGAGAAGTCACTAGAACAAGGAGTACAAGGACGTGGCAGAGGAACTTTTAGAGGCAGAGGGCGTGGTAGAGGTAGAAGCCAATCCAAGTGGACAAATAGCCGTAGAAATGGAGTGCAATGTTACAATTGTCACAGGTTTGGCCATATAGAAGCTAACTGCTGGTACAAAAATGATCAAGCTGGTTATGTTGAGGAAGAGGAAGAAGAAAGCATGCTTTTCATGGCTCGCTCTACCACCATAGATCATAAGACTGATGTTTGGTTTGTTGATAGTGGCTGCTCCCATCACATGACTGGTGACAGAAAAGGGTTTAAAGAGTTAGATGAGACCAAAAAGAGGCGAATTTGGCTTGGAGATAATAAGGAAATTCAAGTCGAAGGTGAAGGTATTGTTGCTGTCCAAACTAGTCAAGGTAAAGTGAAACTTATTCAAAATGTTTTATTTGCTCCTAGTTTGGCACATAACTTGCTAAGTGTTGGGCAATTGTTGAATAATGGATTCTCTGTCTTGTTTGATGATAGCTCATGTGTTATTAAGAATAAAAATTCAGGTCAAATCTTAGCAAGTATTCGTATGACAGAGAATAAAATGTTTCCACTTGAAGTTTCAAAAGTCGAACAAGCCCTTGTTGTTAGTGAGAAAAATCTTGAAGAGTCTAAGTTGTGGCATTTGCGTTATGGACACTTGAATATGAGTGGATTGAGATTGCTTAGTCAAAATAAGATGGTTCATGGTTTGCCAAATATAGGACCTGTTGAAAATGTATGTGAAGGTTGTATATATGGCAAGCAACATAGAAAATCTTTTCCTGTTGGAAGATCTTTCAGAGCTACTAGTTGTCTTGAAATTGTTCACGCAGATTTATGTGGTCCTATGAACACAGAATCACTTGCTGGTTCTCGATATTTTCTGTTATTAACTGATGATTACAGTCGGATGAGTTGGGTATATTTTTTGAAACTCAAATCAGAAACTTTTGCAAGCTTCAAAAAATTCAAGGCGCTGGTGGAAAACCAAGTCGGTAACAAAGTTAGGGTTCTTCGTACCGACAGAGGAGGTGAATTCTTGTCCCAAGAATTTATGGTGTTTTGTGAAGAAAATGGCATTCACAGGGAATTAACTGCACCTTATACTCCGGAGCAAAATGGGATTGCTGAGCGGAAGAACCGAACTGTAATGGAGATGGCTAGGAGCATGTTGAAGAGTAAGGATCTTCCAAATCAGTTTTGGGCTGAAGCTGTTCATACTGCAGTTTATCTGCTAAACATTTCTCCGACAAAAGCAGTTATGGGTCGAACACCTTTTGAAATCTGTAAAGGTAGAAAGCCATGGGTAAGTCATTTGAGAATTTTCGGTTGTATTGCATATGCTTTGATAAATTCTCAACATCATAAAAAGCTTGATGAAAAATCTAAAAAATGCATTTTCTTTGGATATTGCTCTGAATCCAAAGCTTTTAGATTGTATAATCCCACAAATGGTAAAGTGATTATTAGAAGAGATGTTGTATTTGATGAGAACGCCTGCTGGAAATGGGAAAGCAACAATCAAAGCTCACAAGTTGCAGTGGGAAATGAAGCCGTTCCTGGTGAAGCAGTAAGTCAAACTCTTGCTGATACACCAAGCCACTCTTCAGGAAATTCCAGCAACATCAGTCCAAGTGGTAGCAGCCCAACATTGATGGTGCCTGACTCAGAAGATTCTGATGAAACTCCTCCACAGAAGTTTAGGTCGCTGTCAGATATTTATGAAACATGTACCTTTGCTTTATTTGGTGCAGATCCAGCTAGTTTTAAGGAAGCTTCAACAAAAATGGAATGGAGGTGTGCAATGGAAGAAGAGCTTATGGCAATAAGAAAGAATGGGACATGGGACTTGGTGGACCTTCCAGATGGAAAAAATGTTATCGGATTAAAATAGGTGTTCAATACAAAATACCATGTTGACGGGAGCGCGCAGAAACACAAAGCCAGATTGGTCGCAAAAGGATATTCGCAGCAACAAGGTATTGACTTTGACGAGACTTTCTCTCCAGTTGCTCGCTTTGAAACAATAAGAATCGTTTTAGCTTTGGCTGTACAATTAAAATGGAAGGTTTATCAATTTGATGTTAAGTCTGCATTCCTTAATGGAGATTTGGAAGAAGAAGTGTATGTGACACAACCAGATGGCTATGTGGAGAAAGGAAAGGAGAACAAACTATACAAGTTGAAGAAAGCACTCTATGGGCTAAAACAAGCTCCTCGCGCTTGGTATAGCAAAATCGACTCACATTTCAGAGAAAATGGATTTGAAAGAAGTGTATGCATAGGCCTTCAAAGCATCATCTTGGAGCAGCTAAAAGAGTCTTGCGCTATGTTGCTGGAACTACAGGATTTGGACTATGGTACTTTCGAAGTTCCAATTTTAATCTCTATGGTTATTCAGATAGTGATTATGGGAGATGTTTGGATGATAGAAAGAGTGTTTCCGGGAACCTTTTCACTCTTGGTTCTGCAGCTATTACTTGGAGCTCAAAGAAACAACCAACAGCAGCGTTGTCTACTTCCGAGGCTGAATATGTCGCAGCAGCATCTTCAACATGCCAAGCATTGTGGCTCAGGAAAATACTTGCTGATCTTCACCAAGAACAACAGGGGGCAACAAAAATTTTCTGTGATAATCTATCAGCAATTGCAATGGCTAAAAATCCTGTTTGTCACGGAAGATCGAAGCACATAGATATTCGGCACCATTTCATCCGTGAACTTATTGCAGAAGGGCTGATTGAGTTGAAGAGTTGTAGCACCGAAGAACAAGTGGCAGATATTCTTACTAAAGCACTTCCTCCAGCAAAGCACAATTACTTTATGTTACGCCTCGGCATATGTGATTTTGAATCAAGGGGGAGTGTTGAGAATTGATTCAAAGCTTGTTTTGTTAAGTTACTGCATAGGATACGTTTTACTGTTAGTTGAATAAGTCTTTCACTAGAGTTGAAAGAGTCTT
>NW_025878699.1:0-4396 GCF_002878395.1 Capsicum annuum
AAGTTTGTTTCGATGAAAATCGTCTACACTCTTATTTTTTTAAAAAATGAATCTATTATACCTATTAAATCCGCGCACCCCCCTCCAAATGGTATCAGAGCACAGCGAATTAAACAGTACGGAAGAGATATATACTAGAGTTAGAATATACATGTTAGAATTAAAATTAGATTTAGAGTTAAAAAATTTACCTACAAAAATATTAAATTAATTATGCGAAGACCATTTAAAAATAGAGAAGCTTTTAGAAAAATTAAAAAATCTTTAATTAGTAATTATTCAGAATATATAAGTCTAAATAAAATAAAAGAAAATCCACAAAAACTATCCTGCTTAATTACATTAATATCTAGTATTGAATCAAAATTAATAACACATTTAAAATCTAGAAGAATGAAACATATACCACCTAATTATGATAAAATTAGATTTAGATATCCACCGAGATATTATAAATATAATTTAAAATGAATAAAATACAACAATATAAAGAATTAAAACAAATTATCTCTGAAAAACGAAAAGAATTAAAAATAAGAATAGAAAGACTACATTATAATATATTTGCCGGAGTTAGTAAAAATTCAATAGATACACAAAAAGATGAAATATCAAAATTAGAATCACAAATAGATAGTTTAGAATATGTATATCAACATGACCTATTCACAATAAAATGAATAAAGAAGAATTTATAATAGATGAAAAAGTATATGAAAACTACGAAGGATCAAAAATAAAAATAGTATTTTCTAATCTAGGACGAAGATATAAGAAAATAGATGAACATTTATATCTAATGTTAGAAAAAGAAGAATTAAAATTAGAAGATAAATTAACAGCAATGGTAAGAATAGAAAAAGAAAATGAAGAGATAGATAGGAAAAAAGAAATAGAAAAAATAAAACAACAAACTACGGAAGAAATACGAAAAATAGAAGAAACCAAAAATAGTAGAATTGCTGAATTAGAAAAAGAATTACAAATGTTAAAAGAACTGTATGAACAAAGACAAAAAGAAAAAGAAGAAAAAGATAGAGAACAGAAATTACTAAATGAGATAAATCAATTTAAGGAAAAATTAGAAATAAAAAACAAAGAATTAGAAATAAATAATATAGATATTGAAGAGACAGATAATTATGAGTCCGAAGATAGTGAAACATACACAGAAATATTAACAAATACAAAAAATTTAGAAATCAATGAAGAACAAAAAATTAATGAGGAAAACTTAGAAAATACCTACACAGAAATAAATACTCTTGATAAAAAAGAAAATGAAAATATAATACCTAAAACAACAGAAATAAGAAAACCTATATACCATAAGAATAAGTTTAAAAAATATAATGAATATGATAAATGGATACCAAAACAAATAGTGAATAAAAATTATAACTTTTTAGATCTAGACTGTGTAATAGATACAGAAAAAACAATACAATTATGGATAGGATATATGACAAAACAATTATTAGATAATAATATAAATATAACAGATGCACCGGAATATATAGAAAAAACACTAATATGATCAGTAAAACTATGGCTTGCAAATCTAACCGAAAATAGCAAAAAAGTATTAAGAACTAATAAACCTATAGAAGGAACATCATCGACAACAACTAAACTAACACCTATAGAATTATTAAAAAAATATGAAACAGCTATAAAAGATGAATTTGGTAGTACGACAACAATCGAAGAAGAACAAAAAGATACAAATAGAAATTTAATGTTAAAATTAGCAATATGTAATATGTGTTATATAGATGAATATACTTGCGCATTTAAAGAATATTATTACAAAGGAGCATATAGTATAGAAGAAAGTAAAGAAATAAGAAAATTATATTTTAATAAATTACCCGAGCCATTTAGTTCGAAAATAATAAAAAGTTGGGAAGAAGCAAAAATAGTAGATACGTTAGGAGCAAGAATAAAATATTTATAACAATGGTATAGAAACTTATGTGAAAAATATAGAGAAGAATTAAAAATGGAAAAAACATTAATAAGAAATTTAGCTTGTTGCAAAAATAAAATAGCACCCCAATTTGGATGCGAAGAAAGATATTATAAGAAAAGAAAAAGACATAAGAAATATAAAAAATATAAAAAATCGAAATATAAATATAAGAAACCAAGAAAAAGATATTATGTAAAAAATTATAAATATAAAAGACCATATAGAAAGAAGAAATCTATAAAAAAATGTACTTGTTATAATTGTGGAAAGTTAGGACATTTAGCTAGAGATTGTAAATTACCTAAAAATCCAAAAAATAAACAAATATCAGAAATAAAAATAGATAATACCGAATATATGCAGATAGATTATATAGATTATGAATTAGAAAGTGAAGATAGTATATATGAAATTTCAGAAAATGAAACAGATAATGAAATAGATAGCGAAATAGATGAATCAAATGACTGAAGAAGATATAAAAATAATAACAAAGGAAGAATATTTAAATGATGAAGGAACGGAACAAAAAATAATATTTGACAGTAATATATTTGATGAAATAAAAGGAAAAGAATTAGATTTAAGTGTAGAGAAAATATTTAAAATACCAACAATAAAAAATATTTTTACTAGGAAAAAAGATGAATATTATGTAGTATGCCAAAAAGAACATGTAATAGACTGCAGATATGCAAAAAGAAAAGCTAGTATACCATTAGTAACAAAAAGAATAATTAATAAAGAAATAAATGATATAAAAAGTAAAGGAGATCCAATAAAATAAGTACACCTTGGAGGTACAGAGATATTAATAAAAGCATGTTTTAGAGAAGGAATAGATACACCAATAGAATTATATTTAGCAGACGATAGAATTATAAAACCTATAGAAAAAAGCATAATAACTGCCGTAAAAGGAAATCTAATATACCAAAAATTTAAATTTATAATAAGTGCAAATTATTCAGTAGCAGTAACAGATAGGAATATAGATAAATCATTAGTATTATATTGGAGAATATCAGAAATAGAATTAACCCCAGAAAGTAAAATATTTACAGCAAGATGTAAAAATCTATAGGTATTAACAACAAAACATAAAATAACAGGAAAAAATAAGATTAACAAAATACAAATAGAAAGCCCATTCGAACAAATAGTAAAAACAATAGATTATAATGATTATACCTATAGAGACATAGATACAGAAGAAAATTTAGAAATAGTAAATAATAGAATAAGTACAACAAAAAGAATAGCTAATGAAAAACCAGAATCATCAAGCTCATCAAAAAGAACAAGTTATGAAACAAATTCAATAAGTAATTTAAACCAATATTACATAACGGGAAAAAATAAATGAAAAAGAATATTTAATACTTTTGAATACAGGACAAAAAGAAAATCATATAGCAAAATATCTAGTAAAAAATGAAGAAATAAAAACTGACAATGATATATGCCCAGATCTACCAAGAAGTTTAATAAATAATAAAAATATAGCAGAAAAAGAAATAATGTTAGGAGTTAGAAAAATAAAAATAGAATTCGAAGTAAAGGAAGAAATGCAAAAAGAAGATATAATATTAGGAATAAAATGGTTAGAACAAGTAAAACCATATAATATAGAACATACACAATTAACCTTAACATATAACCAAGAAAAGTTATTCTTAAAAAGAGCCTTAACATGAAATGAAGATACATGTATTAATGAAGATAGTAGTAGAAGGATATTACAGTAGATATTATACGCCTATGATAGATACAGGAGCAGAAGCTAATTTATGTAGATATAATTGCTTACCAGAAAGCAAATGGGATAAACTAAAAACACCAATAATAGTTAAAGGATTTAATAATGAAGGAAGCTTAATTACTTATAAAGCTAGGAATGTAAAAATACAAGTAAGGGATAAGGTATTAACAATAGAAGAAATTTATAATTATGAATTAACATCAAAAGATATACTTTTAGGAATGCCATTTTTAGATAAATTATACCCACATATAATAACCAAAACAGACTGGTGGTTTACAACACCATGCAAACAAAAAGTAAGAGCAAAAAAGAGTTAATAATAAAATAAGAAAGAAAACTGATTGGATAAAAGGAAGTGAAAAAATTACACAAAAGTTAGAAAATATAAACAATGCTGAAAATACAGTAGAACTAGTAGTATTTTCGATAAATAAAACAGAAATAACTATATTTTCAATAAACAAAATAGAAATAATTCAGAAAAAATTAGAACAATTATATAGTGAAGATCCATTAAAAGGATGGGAAAAACACAAAACTACTATAAAAATTGAATTAATAGATAAAGATAGCATAATAACACAAAAACCATTAACATATAATTTTGATGATTTAAAAGAATTTAAAATGCACATAGATGAATTATTAGAAAAACAATA
>NW_025878700.1:0-1939 GCF_002878395.1 Capsicum annuum
TGGATTAAAAATATAAGAAGCCAAGGTGTTAATTTCTGAAGTCTAACTTACATATCATGCCTTTTGTTTATGGCTATGATCAGGTCAATGGCAGTAACAAAAAGGGCGAAGTTGGGCAGAAATACCATGCCTTGTTGTTTCCACTGCCTTTGACCTGACCAGAGCCATAAATAGGAGGCATGGGATGCAAGTTTAACTTGAGAAATTTTCACCTTAGCTTGATCCCATATTTTTAATGTAGGAGTAGTTGGTTCAGGTTTTAATTCAGACCGACAATCTTACCACCTTCCATACTGGTATGATAAAACATTGGTGGGATAACTACTTCACCGACGATATCAAAAACCTAATCTATGGAGCCACAGCCGTAGAAACAGTTGTTAAAACTGAAAATGGCCAAGAGATTCTTGAGCAGGTTGCAAAAGAAGATGCTTGCGCCACTCTCCTATACCATATAGCAAGACATTTCATAGGAGAACCCAAATTATTCCAAGATAGGAGCCTAGAAATCCTTAACAACCTCACCTGCAAAGACTTAGCTGACTTTCGTTGGTATAAGGATACCTTCCTAGTAAAGGTCATGATACGGCCTGATTGTAATAACGATTTCTAGAAGGAACGGTTTATTAGTGGTCTTCCTTCTCTCTTTGCCGAAAAGGTTCGAACCAAAATTAAGGATAGATTTGAGGGAAAAAGCCCTTATGATATCTTAACCTATGGTGACTTAATCAGTTTCATCACTACCGTAGGAATAGATCTCTGTACTGATATTAAGCTTAAGAAACAAGTTAAGAAGGATAGTATTTCCAAGTACGGACTAGGAACTTTCTGTCAAGACTATGGATTTACCAGCCCTGGCAGAAAGCATAAGAAAAGGACCTCCAAACCTATTAAGAAGGCTACTTCTAGTAAGAAACCTTTCAAACGAGATTCTTATAAACCAAGTAGGAAATCTACCAAAAAGAAAACCTCTAAGGCTAAAGACACTTGTTGGACTTGTGGCAAGACAAGCCACCGGGCAAAAGATTGCAAGTCCAATAAGAAGAAGAAGATAAACCAGCTAGATCTCTCAGAAGAAACCAGAGCTAGTCTATTCTCTATCATGGAAGACTCGCCTGATTCTTCAGAGTCCTCCTATACCTCATCAAGTGAGGACTATAGCGATGAGGAGTTCATCAATGCTGCTTATGAGTCCGATCAATCCCAATCAGGCCAAGAATGTGCCTGTAGCGGTACTTTCTGCACCTGCACCAGAAAGGCCATTAATGTCATTACCGAAAATCCTAAAGAGATCCTATTTGACATTATAGAACATATCCAGGACGATGAGGCTAGAAACAAGTATCTTCTAGAACTCAAACGTTTGATGCTTTCTCACGAAGAAAAGCCCCCCAAACCTATTGTTCAGCCTTTTAGCATGAAACAGGTTATGTCAAGATTCGACAAACCTACAGAACCTTCATTTGCCGATCTCAAAGGAGAAATCTCCAGCCTAAAAGGAGAAATCAAGAATTTGAAAATCCGTCTTGACCAAGTAGAGCTCAACGTTCTTACAGATCAAGTCCTAAAAGATATTTCTCCCCCAGAAAAGATTTCTCCCCCTGAGTCTCCTAAGACTTTCCCGATCATATCGAATGACCATCTTAAAGAACCAGAGCCTAGTTCCTTTCCTGGCTCAGAGTCTCCCTCCACCTCCGGCAAAGCTATTTCTGCCATAAAGGCTTATAGCGAACATATAGACGTAAAGATAGTCACTCGAGAATGCAACTAGCGAGCGTGGCCTCAATGAAGACTCTCACAAAGTACAGGACTAGAACTCTAAGGAAGAAGCTTCGCAAGCACGGAAGGTGGTACAATTATCGGTTAGAATTAAAACCTGAACCAACAACTCGTGGATTAAAAATATAAGAAGCCAAGGTGTTAATTTCTGAAGTCTAAC
>NW_025878701.1:0-1081 GCF_002878395.1 Capsicum annuum
GAAAGGCCAAATTTCATTCTAAAGTAATTAAAAATTACCTAAAGAAGATGTACAAATGGGATGATGCTTTGAACTAAAGAATTATCGAAAATATCAAGATATATTATAGGGTATCTAAAAGTCTATAAATTGAAATTCCAATTTCTAGACCGATAGCTTAATCCAGCAATTGTGTAACACACCTCTTGTCCTCTATTTGGTGTTTATATCAGTTTGTGTTCTCTAAAATATATATTGAATTGGAAAATGAAAGGCCTTTGTAAAAAGAAAAGAGTTATTTCTATGAAGTCCCCCACTCCAAAGTGGATCTCCAGAGGATGACATACTACACATCCATAATGAATACTGTGAATCAAATGCAGTTTCATAGCAAGTGACAAAATGGAAGCAAGACATAAAGAATGTACTTTAACACTTTATTGATTTAGAAATTACCTTCAACGCTAGATTGACAACAGGTAAATGCATTTTGATCAATTCGAAACTTGTGAAAAAAATTACTAACTTGAAAATGTAAATTCGGATGTCATGATTACGAGACAATTTCTGTTAACATGCTGATCAAAATCTCTGCTTCTCTTTGCTTTGACTAAAGCTCTTATGCACTCTAGCATGGAAGCAGTAAAAGCATCACTCATTCTCTTCCTTCTCTTCTTCTCTCTCTTTCCCTAGTTTTGTTTGGCTATCCAATCTGGCAGTGAAGCAGTAGAAGTAACATTATTAGCTTAGCCATTTTGTACTACTTTGTTTTTCAAAAGAAGGGTAAAAATTAGTAGAATAGGAGAGGTATTGACTAACATGACCACTAATTCAGCAAAAGAAAAGAAAAAGGATTAGAGTTGGCTATTAACGATACACATGCGCCTAAATGGTTTACTTATCTTTAGTTGTGTATTCACTATGGTGCAGGTATCCTGTGGAATTAGTTGAGATGCACGTAAGTTGACCCGAACACCACGGTTATAAAAAAATAAAGTTGTGTATTCACTATTTTTAACTGTTCCCTTCTTTCTAATGGTAAATATGGTATTACATTGCTAAATTAAATAAGGATGATTTATTTAATCACACTAGCCCATCC
>NW_025878702.1:0-1194 GCF_002878395.1 Capsicum annuum
AAAATCTTTGTTGCTGTTGGTTTTATTCAAGAAAATAATCAAAGAAAAAGAATTAGAGAATTTAAAGTTATATGTCAAGAAAATGAACTTGTACCGATATTGATGCATGAGGAAATTGATATTAGATGAAATTCTACGTATGATTTTGGAACGCCCCGAAAATGGATCCCGGAGCGTCACACGGTGCTTGAGGCTACGAGTAGCCCCAAGCTAACCCTTTGAGCCCTTTTCATTCAGTTCAACACGAATCAACGGGGTTTCCATAAATAACCCTCAAATATCAACAGAGTAATCATCATCCAAGAATAAAAGAATTTCAGAAAGATAAAAAAATACGACTTATTAGTCAACTCCCAACATCTATACTAGTCTGACAAGCCTCTAAGAAAATCAATAAAACCAGTGACATGCCCCAGCTGACTCATACTCAGTTATCAAATGTAAACAATTCTGTGAAACCAACATCGAACATCACGTCCTCGGAACATGAGGACTCACCACAACAGAGGATGTAGAACATCGTGCCCGAAGAATCACTGTCGAACCTGGAACTGAGCACCTAAATCTACATTCCAAGAAAATGCAGCCCACATCCGAAGATGTGGGTTAGTACCATGGAAAGGAATCGAGTATATGGGGGTGTATGTAGTTTTATAAACATCATCATCATAAATATTTATAAGAAATATGCAGAATGTATGAAAGACTCACATAGCTCGAAGAAAATCATCATAATCATAAGAAGATGAAATAAGTACAATAACACATATGAGTCATCATATAATTTGTAAATCACTTTCAGTTCATCAAGAATATCAATTTCTCATAATGTAAATATCATTTAAATCTTTCGAAAAATAACTTTCACAATTCCACTTTCAAATCACTTCACCATTCACCATAGACACAAGGAAACACACACGCTGGGAGATCCTATAACCGACATAAACCATGTGAGCCACATAGAATCCAACTCCAACCCACGTTGGGGAGAGCCGTCCTATCCTTGCCATCGGAGTAGGACTATCGATATCAAATCTATACAAACTAGTGATCACTATACAAATCAGCCTCAGGCTCACTCCTACGGGGGCATATAGTTCTAGGGAAGTAAGGTCGTTGTATACCTTCCACTCGGTGCTAAAGATTTCTCCCGGACTTAGCTCAGATCATTTCAAAGACAATCCACAATAA
>NW_025878703.1:0-4880 GCF_002878395.1 Capsicum annuum
TCTTATAAATATTTATGATGATGATGTTTGTACAATTGCATACACCCCCATATACTCGGTTCCTTTCCATGGTACTGACCCACATTTTTGGATGTGGGTTGAATTTTCTCAGAATGTAGGTTCAGGTGCTCAGTTCCAGGTTTGACAGTGATTCTTCAGGCCCACTGTTCTACATCCTCTGTTGTGGTGAGTCCTCATGTTCTGAGGACATGATGTCTGATGTTGGTTTCACGGAATTGTTTACATTTGATAACTGAGTATGAGTCAGTTGGGGCATGTCTTAATGGCTCGCTGGTGTTATTGATTTTCTTAGAGGCTACTCAGACTAGTATAGATATTGGGAGTTGACTAATAAGTCGTATTTTGTTATATTTCTGAAATTATTTTATTCTTGGATGATGATTACTCTGTTGATATTTGAGGGTTATTTATAGAAACCCCGTTAATTTGTGTTGAACTGAATGAAAATAGCTCAAAGGGTTAGCTTTGGGCTACTCGTAGTCCCAAGCACCGTGTGACGCTCCGGGACCCTTTTTTGGGGCGTTACAAACTTGGTATCAGAGCCTAAGGTTTTAAGGTATCCTAGGGAGTCTGGCAAGCCGTGTTAAGTAGAGTCTTGATCATCAGTGTGTAGCGCACCACATCTATGAGCAAGAGGCTACATGACGTTTTAGGAAAAAGTATGATTCTTTCTTTTAGAAGTCTATCGTGCTTAAAGTGTATCTCTCTGCTATTGATTTATGCTCTCCTTTTTTAGAAATATGCCTCCATGTCGAGCGAGAAGAAATAATGATGGTCAACAACCTCAACCCACTGACCTATTATAGAGATATAGAGTTCAGGATTGATCTTCTTCTAGATACTCAGCCCATTTCTATTCCACCTTACCATATGGCCCCTGCAGAACTTAAGGAGTTGAAAGAGTAACTCAAAGATCTACTAGATAAGGGCTTCATAAGGCCCAGTGTTTCTCTTTAGGGTGCTCCTGTGTTGTTTGTAAGAAAGAAAGATGGGTCTTTACATATGTGCATTTATTACCGCTAACTGAATAAAGTCACCGTAAAAAATAAGTACCCCCTTCCGAGAATAGATGATTTATTTGACCAATTGCAAGGTGCAAGTTATTTCTCAAAGATAGACCTTCATTCCAGCTATCATCAACTCAAAGTTAGGGAGTGTGACATCCCAAAAACCATTTTCCGAACTCGTTATGGCCATTTTGAGTTTCTTGTTATGTCTTTTGGGTTAACTAATGCCCCAGCAGTTTTCATGGACCTCATGAATCGAGTGTTCAGACCATATCTAGATATTTTTGTCATAGTGTTCATCGATGATATACTGGTGTACTCCCATAGTGAGGATGAACATTCTGATCATCTCCGAACTGTCTTGCAAACCCTTAGAGATCACAAGTTATTTGCCAAGTTTAGTAAGTATGAGTTTTGGCTAAGGTCAATTGCTTTTCTGGGTCATATCATTTCTTTCGAGAGTATTAGAGTTAATCCCCAAAAGACCGAAGCTGTTAGAAATTGGCCTAGACCTATTTCTCTGACTGATATCCGAAGTTTCTTGGGTTTAGCTGGCTATTACCACTGTTTTGTTGAGGGTTTCTCCTCTATAGCGTCTCCTATGACTCGGTTGACCCAAAAGAAAGTGAAGTTCTTGTGGTCCGAATCTTGTGAGAAGATTTTTCAGGAGTTGGAGATTCGACTCACTTCAGCCCCTATTTTCACTTTGCCTGATGGTTTTATGGTGTACTGTGATACTTCAAGAGTTGGGTTGGGTTGCGTATTGATGCAGAAGGGTAAGGTGATAACTTATGCTTCTAGACAGTTGAAACTCCATGAGAAAAATTACCCCACCAATGACCTTGAGTTGGCTGCTATTGTGTTTACTTTGAAAATTTGGAGACACTATTTGTATGGTGTCCATGTTGATGTTTTCACTGATCATAAGAGTCTGCAGTATGTGTTTACCCAGATAGAATTGAATCTTAGGCAGAGACGATGGTTAGAATTGTTAAAGAAATATGATATAAGTGTGTTGTACCATTCGGACAAGGCCAATGTTGTGGTGGATGCCCTAAGTAGAGTGTTCATGGGTAGTGTTTCGCATGTGGTAGAAGGTAAGAAAGAGCTGGCTAGTGATGTACATAATTTGGCTAGATTGGGGGTTAGGGTGTTTAACTCTGCTGAAGGTAGTATAGGGGTTCAGAGTAGTTTCGAATCCTCCTTGGTTTCGGAAGTGAAGGAAAAGCAATACTTAGATGCTAGTTTGGTCAGACTGAAGGAGTCAGTCAAGGACTAAAAAGTAGAGGTTTTCTCCCAAGGGGGGAGATAGTGTGTTGAGATTGCAGGGTAGATTGTGTGTCCTGAATGTTGATGATCTGAGATAGAGGATTATGGCTGAAGCGCATGGGGCGCAATATTCTATTCATCCTGGTGCCACCAAGATGTACCGAGACTTACGGGAAATCTATTGGTGGAGTGGCATGAAAAAAGATACAGCAGCGTTTGTAACTAAGTGTGCAACATGCCAACAGGTTAAGGTTGAACACCAAATACCTGGTGGTATGATGCAAGATTTTAGTGTTCCCACCTGGAAGTGAGAAGAGATAAATATGGACTTCGTGATTGGTTTACCTCCTTCCCGATGCCATCATGATTCCATTTGGGTTGTGGTTGATAGGTTGACTAAGTCTGCTCATTTCTTGCCTGTTCATACTTCATATACTGTTGAGGATTACGCTAGATTGTATATTCGAGAGCTAGTCAGACTGCATGGAGTTCCCTTGTCTATCATTTCGGATAGGGGTACTCAGTTCACTTCGCAATTTTGGAAAGCTTTTCAGAAGGGTCTTGGTACCCAAGTGCTTTTGAGTTCTGCTTTTCATCCACAGACCGATGGTCAGACTGAGCGGACCATCCAGACCTTAGAGGATATGTTGAGAGCTTATGCACTTGACTTTAAGGGAAGTTGGGATGATCACTTACCGTTGATAGAGTTTGCTTACAATAACTGTTTCCACTCTAGTATTGGCATGGCTTCATTTGAAGCCTTATATGGGAGGAAGTGCAGATCACCCATAGGTTGGTTCGAGGTGGGTGAAGCGGCTGTGAGTGGTCCTGATTCGGTATTTGAGGCTATGGAAAAAGTTAAGTTGATTAGGGAAAGGTTAAAAACTGCACTGAGTCGTTAGAAGTCATATGCGGATGTTATAAGGAGAGACCTTGAGTTTGAAGTTAGGGACCTAGTGTATCTGAAAATTTCACCCATGAGGGAGGTGAAGAGATTCAGAAAGAAGAGGAAGCTTAGTCCCCGTTATGTTGGTCCTTACAAAATTCTTAGCCGTGTTGGTAAGGTAGATTATGAGGTCGAGTTTCCTTCCTAGTTGTCCTCTTTTCATCCAATATTCCATGTCTCCATGCTTAGAAAGCATATTAGCAATGCTGTGGTAGTGGATTCCTCTGTGAGTGCTGACATTCAAGAAAATCTTTCTTTTGATGAGATTCCTGTTAAGATTCTTGATTTTAGTATCCGAAGAATAAGGAACAAAGAAGTTCCCTTGGTCAAGGTGTTGTGGCGAAATCAATCTGTTGAGGGTGCAACTTGGGAAGTTGAGGCGGATATGCTATCCAAGTACCCGCACCTATTTTCCGCGAACTCCAATCAAGCCGAAGGTACCGTTATTTCCTAAATCATGCACTTTTGATAAAAGTTGCAGCAGTTCAGCTGTCATTTATTATGTGTTCAGCTGTAGTTTCTTGAATTTATGCATTCTATGTTGCATTCGGAGTGAGAAACGATGTGGTGATGAGTCTAACGAATGGTTTTAGCTGTATGGTCTATTACCTATCTAATCTTGGTATGTCTAGTGTCATTCGAGGATGAATGTTTCCAAGGGGGTATGATGTAATACCCCGGAAATTTTTTCGTTGAAATTTTGTTCGTAAATGTGTTGGATTCTATCTTCTAGAATGAATTATAAATTTTTTCGTGTGGAATGTCTTAGATTATGACCCACCATTGCATAGAGTATCGAATAATCTTTCCAACGATATGTGTATCATCCAAAACGTACGCCCGAGCGACGAGTTATGAACATTTCGATCGAACCGTGAATAGTAGTGAACAGTAAAACGTGCAGGAAAAAACTACTCAGGCCTGGCATATTTTTGCTCCAACTTTAAACGATCATAACTCCTTTTACATAATGATCTGGGTGATCTACTATACATCAATGGAAATCTCTGCGAGTCCTCTTTCCAATGAAATTGGTTTCATCCAATGTGTCTATCGGAGCAAAAAGTTATGGTCGATCTACTTCAGCCTATCAAAAGTGAATTTTTGGGTCAACTTCAAACGATCATAACTCCTCGTACACAATAATTTGGGTGAGATACTATATATAAATGGAAAGATGTGAGAGTCCTATTTCTAATAAAATTGGTTTCATCCAATTTGAATATCAGAGTAAAACGTTATCATTGATCTACTTCAAACTATCAAAACAGTCCACCAAAGGACAGATTCGAGAATTTTTTAAATTTTTAGGGGTGTTTTGGTCATTTCCCCTCACCCAAAATCCGTCCAAACCCTATATTAAAGCCTATTAGAAGAATTATATGTTATATTTCATCAAATTCCCTCAAAAATAAAACCCTAGGATCCTACATCCAACTTCAAGAACCTCCAAAGTTAATCATTAATTCTGCAAATTTATTCAAGATTCCAAGTTCCTAGTTCAAGAACTTCAAGAACCTCCAAAGTTCACCATTAATTCTGCAAATTTATTCAAGATTGTAAGTTCCTAGTTCAAGAACTCCAAGAACAATCATTCAAAGGCACGATTAACATCTCAAAAATGAGTATCGATCTAA
>NW_025878704.1:0-1601 GCF_002878395.1 Capsicum annuum
AATGCAAAGGTTCTATATGGGCATATGAATGTCATCTACTCCTAATCATTAGGAGCAATGAAGATTTGGTTGTATCCAGAATAATAATCCATGAAGCAATAACACCCCTTTTCAGCCAATCAGTCAAGAATTTGGTCAATAAAGGGCATCGGGAAGTGGTCTTTCAGAGTCCAAGAATTCAGCTTGTGGTAGTCCATGCAAACTCTTCACCCAGTTACAGGCCTTAGTGGAATCAACTCATTCCTTTCATTAGCAACCAATGGCATGCCCCCTTTTTTAGATACATATTGAACTGGGCTCACCCACTTTCTATCAAAAATAGGGTAAACCACTCCTGCATCAACCCACTTAATAATCCCATTCTTAAGCACCTCTTGCATTGGTGGGTTAAGACGGTGTTGGTGCTATATGGTTGGAATACAATCTTTCTCAAGTTGAATTTTATGCGGGAAGATGTCTGGGAGATTGCCAATAATATTTGCGATGGTCCACCCTATAACTCTCTTGTGTCTCTGAAGTATGTGAATAATTACATTCACCTATTGTTCACCCAAATGAGCTGCAATAATAACAACGAGCGTGTTCCCGCTGCCCAGAAACACGTACCATAAGTATCCAGGTAGTTTCTTCAATTCCAACATCGGAGGCTCCTCAATTGATGGCTTGGCTGGTGGTATTGGTAAATTAGCCATATCAAAGTCCATCTTTATAAGAGCATAGGGATATGAATCCAGTCCTATCAAGGCACAAACTATCTCTTCATACTCCCCAATGCCTTTACTATCATAATTCATCATTACTGTGGCCAAAGGTTCGATAACAAGTTGATCAGCTATGGACACATCCTATTCATCCTTATAATACATATAAACTACTGAGAACACACTCATTTCTGTATGTTACTTCATTGATTTACCCACATCAAACAATACCACTTCATTGTTCAACCTGAATAAGCACTCATTCACCTCAAATCAATTAATACACTTCCGATTGCAAGGAAATGTCAACCCAAGATTATGGGCACCTCGTAGTCCACCTCGCAATCTAGAATGACAAAGTTTGTAAGGAATATAAAGTAGGACACCATCACTAACATATCATACAGAATGCAAACTGGTCACTTTACTGACCAATCCACCATCACTAGTCTCATGTTGGTGGGTGTGGGATTTCTTAGACCCATCTTTCTATAAAGAGTCAGTGGCGTCAAATTAACGTTTTCTCCTAGATCACATAATGCTTGGAAAATTCCATAGTCACGATTATACAGGGAATAATTAAGGCACCTGGGTCCGACTTTATTTGCACCAAGGTCCTTGTAGAGATAGTGCTACAATAGTGGAGGTTTTTCTCTAATTTACAGCTTACAGCTCTTTTCTTAGTCATAAGGTCCTTCATGAATTTTGAATATCCTGTTATTTTCTCAAGTGCTTCAACCAAAGGCATATTTATTATCAACTGCTTGAGCATTGCCATGAATTTGCTGAATTTTGCATCATTAGCCTTCTTCTTCAGTAGTTGAGGAAAGGGAGGTGGTGGTCGTGGGATAATTTTCAACACCACTTCCTCTTTCTTCTCTTTTTCCTTCTCCAAAGCAT
>NW_025878705.1:0-3690 GCF_002878395.1 Capsicum annuum
TATCTATCTATCTATCTATCTATCTATCTATCTATCTATCTATCTATATATATATATATATACATATTCATTATACAAAGATTATGCATGTTTAACGTCATTTAATGTATATACAGAGGAAAATATTTATTTTTTTATATTGAAACATAAGTAAAGGATAAAGATTATGTTTAACGTAATTTGTCTATTTTATTTGATATATTTTTTAGTATAATTTTTTTTTCAAAATCTAAGATTGATTGATTTTTATTATTATTATATTGCTTATCGACTATGTGTGATCAGTGTAATTTCAAAAAATAATATATTAGATTATACATATAATTATTTTTTAATTAAAATCGACCCAAGTGGTCGATTTTATAAAATTATTTACTTTTTTATTTTTTTAATTCCAAAACCAACCACAAGTGGTCGGTTTTTTAAAATTATTTTATTTTTCATTTTAATTAAAAACCGACCACAAGTGATCAGTTTTTTAAAATTATTTTCTTTTTTATTTTAATTAAAAACCAACCACAAGTGGTCAATTTTTTTAATTTTTTTTTTTGCAATTAAAAATCGACCACTTGTGGTCGATTTTATTTAAAAATATAATTTAACAAGTATTTTTAAAAATCGACCACTTAAAAATACTTTTTAGTTAGTATATTTTTTAGTTAAAACCGACCACAAATGATTGGTTCTTTTATTTTTTATTTATAAAAGAAATAATAATTAATATAAAAATTATTGAAATGATTATTTTGAAATTTTAAAATATAAAAGCGACCACATATGGTCGCTTTTTAAAATAAAAGTATTTTTTTCCGACCACAAGTTGTGGTCGGTTTTTTGTGGTTGATTTTCCTTTTTTTAGTAGTGTCGGTTAAAAAATTTATAGAAAAAAAAACTGAAATATTTTGAAAAGAGCCGAATGGCCTAAGTTGAAAACTGTATCGATATTGTATATGGACTGTATCAGTATTGTATATGGATTGTATCTGAACTACGTGGGCCAAAATTATCCAAATTAGGAAAGTGAAAATTATCCTAAAAAAATTTATTAGATTGTTTATTACAAGTTATAGCAACACTTTTTATTAATTACTAGATTAAAGAAACAATTGCAACTTATAGTAACTTTTTAGAAAAATCTTTTTTTCTTAAATATCCAAAAATTATATTTTTAATATTTAATGTTCATATTGTTTCCTTATTTATAGCATGTTATCTTTACCACTCTTCATTAAATCTTTTGATAATTATGGCAAACTATATTTTTGGTATCAATGATTTTTTATTTTATTTTAATACTTAAGTTTCAAAGTTTGTTCATAATTTAAGGAGTCAAATATGGTAAATATATTTTTTTAAATTCATACTTGGTTTTTGACTTTTTATTTACTTTAATAATTAATTTACTTTCTACACTTTATCACGCTATACAGTATTTCTTTACCGATAAAAATCTTCACTCTTTACAATATTTTTTCATCATTTTTTCTCTCCTTTTGATTCTCGTGCGTGTGAAGTTAGGTTTCCCAATATTCACTCATTCGTTTGGGTTTTCCAACAGCCATTCATTGTAAGACCTCGCAAAATCCTAAGCTCAGCTCAGTCTTTTAAGCTTGCTAAGGGGCGGTCCCAAACTTAGAAAAATTCTAGTTAAGTATTCAGACTTAATATTATTTTGTCCTTCATAAGTTGGCAACTCTATTTCACGAATCCTATGACCTTAAAGTATCGATCTTTAGATTGATTCATGATCAGGAATGTCAGTAGGTTTTCCAGACGAGTTTCAAATTTTTTGAACCTTGTTTAGACCATGTCAAGTGACCAAAACAGTGAGTCAACGCGTCTCGATGCGTCGCGTCGTCCATCGCGTCAACAGATAATTTTTTCCTCATCTTAGTGCAAATTCCAATAAATCAATGCAGACTCGATGTGGCGCATTGGCCATCGCATCGATGCCAATGATGCGGCGCGTTGATCTATGCATCGACAGTTCAGTTTTCAGTCATTAAAAAGCCGCGTCCTTAGGGGTATTTATTTTTTTTTGCACGTCCCTTAGCCCCCCAAAATATGAAATTTAGCCTTTTATTTGCAACATACACTCATTATTTCACAAATTGCTCAAGAACAAAAATCCTAAGTGATTGAATTTCAAATTCAAGGCTCAAGATTCCATTGTTAATCTTCAAGAATTTAGCAACCAAGGTATGTCAGGTGTTTATCCAAGGGTTCCTTTCACCCTTGGAGTCCAAGGAGCTCTTTTAATCTTCAAGTAGCTTGATTTCATGCTTTCCATGATTTGGATTCAAGTGTATTCATGATTATAATGTTGATTGAATTTCTATTCCATGATTAAGTGCAAGATTTATGTAAAAATAACTATTATGTATGTAGTATCATGTGAATTCATGTTAAAGCCTCGAAATTGTGATGCTCATGTGTTAATGAGTACTATGTGCATATATAATGCCTTCCAAGTGTTTGATGAGTTGGCCATGAGAATCAACTAATGAAATTACATCATGTTAGCATGTATTCAAGTTCATGGCATGCAAGTGTTTGCTAGAATGTCCCAATGAATGAATGATAATCAAGTAGTTATTTATCATGTTTTGAGATTGTGCCATGTCCTATAATTTATGCTATCGAGTCCTGGGGGTATTTAATACCCGATAATTTAGTTGATTACCTGGAGCCATGGTTAGTCTTAGGCTAGTATCAGTCATGTCACGATCGTAGTACTCTCAGTCAGTTAAAGAACTTAGGAAAGACTCAATATCAGTCAAGTCTAGTTCAGTATTTAGTTCAGGCCTCAGTAAATTTAGCCAGTTAACAGAATTCAGTAGTATTCCATCAGTCAACAGAACTCAGTGAACTCTGTTCAGTTCAGTTAGACAGTATAATCAGTATCAGTTCAATCAAGCTTAGTATGAACTAGAAATCAGTTCAGTGTCTATTAAGTTGGGAGTAGGAGTCAGCACTGAGTTCACCAAGAGATGGGGGTATTCTTGCAAGCAGAGGGTTTGACCCTTTGAAGCAATCCCGTGTTACAAAACTACGTAGCCAGCGTAGGTTGAGATATCCTCCTGCTAGATATTATAAGGGTTGATATATTTCATTTGAGTTTTCCTGGTAGTGAGGGTTGATGATAGAGCTTCCTGTCAGAATAGGTTAACTCACAGCTTATCTTTACCCATGGCACGGTATTGGCACCCTTCCAACTGGGGTTACAGGTTGGACCCCAATCTATTTAGAAAGGGGCATATCGGTTAGATGATTACCTCCCACAGTCTTAGTTTTAGATTCAGTTTTAGTACAGAACTCAGTTCAGTTCTATAGATTTAGGACTGCAGACACAGTCACTCCGTTCAGTACGGAACTCAGTATAGTTCCACAGAATCAACACTGTCAGATGTAGTTATTCAGTTATCAGTAATTCAGTATCAGTATACTCAGATAACAGTTAATTAGTATTCAGACTCAGTATCCATTATTATCACGATCTCAGTTATAGTATACGTATTCATACATATACTCCCATTCAGTTATATTCATGTCATTCAGTTAGTATTGTTCATGCATATGAACCCATGCATTTTAGCCTACCTTACTTAGCATACCAGTACATTCAAAGTACCGATGCATATTTTCTCTTACACTATGATGTCTTATATCATAGGTTCAGATGCACGAGCT
>NW_025878706.1:0-2962 GCF_002878395.1 Capsicum annuum
ATTTCAAAATAATTATTTCAATAATTTTTATATTAATTATTATTTATATAAAAAATAAAAAATGAAAAATAAAAAAATCGATCACTTGTGGTCGGTTTGGTATTAAAAAAATATATAAAAAAAATTATTTGGAAACCGGCCATAAGTTGTCGGTTTTATTAGAAAATAATTATATGTATAATCTAATATATTATTTTTTGAAAATTACACTGATCACACGTAGTCGATAACCAATATAATAACAATAAAAATCAATCAATCTTAGATTTTCTAAAAAAAATTATATTAAAAAATATATCAAATTAAATAAATAAATTACGTTAAACATAATCTTTATCCTTTACTTATGTTTCAATATATAAAATAAATATTTTCCTTTGTATATACATTAAATGACGTTAAACATGCATAATCTTTGTATAATGAATATATATATATATATATATATATATATATATATATATATATATATATCATACCATTGAGATAATGATATTATGCTACTATAGCAGTCATAATAATGTAATATATAACCGATAATTCATCAGAATATAATGAATGTGTTATGCTATGAGGTAATATATTTGTGGATGTGATGTATATATATAGTACGCATTCAAGAGTTCATATATATATATATATATATATATATATATATATATATATATATATATGATGTAGTGATCGATTGATGAACGATGTAGTCAAAACCCAGTAGAATCTATCCTAACATATTGAATACCTTGATTTGAAATGATAGAAGTAATAATATACTATTCGTTGAAGTTATATTAATGTAAGCTAATATAATCAAATTAATCGATAACTACTCATCGGAGTATGTATATGAAATACGTCACATTATATTATTGGATAATATACTCGTGTACGTATGTGATGTATATAGTACGTATTTAGAACTTGATATATTCGATAGTATGTATATGTGTGTGTATGTATAGGTATATATATAGTATATACATATTATATAGTGAAGGTATATTAATGACATAAGATAAACTAACCGATAATTCATGTGAGTATATATGAAATACGTTGTATATTATTATGGGATAGTAAAATCGTGTATGTGATATATATAGTACGTATTTGAAAGCTGATAGCCAATTGAATGTATTTATATATACACGTATATCTCTTATAGTGACGTATGCAGTAATCGAAAGCTCGATAACTGAATCTATATATCAAAATATTTTGAATAATACATTGATATCATACTATTGAGGAAATAGATATACTATTTTGTGTTAATGTAGATACACGTATATTATTGAAGTTGTAATAACATAAGACAAGTAATCGATAATTTATCTAATTAGCACGTTGTATTACGAGGTATATATATATAATATCGTATTTTAAAGCTAATTAACAAAGAATTTATCGTAATTTGCTAAATTCATTGATATTATTATACGATTGAGAAAATATACTATTCATGTAATGTGATGATAAAATAACTAATTATTTGATTTATATATATACGCATTGTATTAAATTATTTGGATGTTGTTATAAACATTATAGAATTTATTTTAAAATTAATTTGTTAAAAATTAATTTTAGTTTATTAATTTATTAAATTATTAATTGTAGTTTATTAAACTTTAATTTATCAACAATTTTGTAAAAACCGACCACATGTGGTCGGTTTTCAAAAATATTTCTAGAAAATTGACCATATGTGGTCGGTTTACAAAAATATTTCGAGAAAATCGATCATATGTGGTCAGTTTACTGTTAATTAAAATTTTTTATTAAATACAATTAACCTGACCCGACCCGACCCGAAAACACAATAAAACAGCAAAACACACACACACCGTAAATCGCATTTCAAACTCAGCAACACACCCACCCACCAACACACAGCAGCACACACACATCGCGATCTACTCCGGCGTCGACATCTCCAGCTCTACTTCGGCAATGACAGCTCGACAGGTACGATCTTTACTCCGGCCAACTGCTATTAATTTTTTCTATTGGTTAATTTCTTGTTTAATTTAAGATTTTGTTTTGTTTAAGATTTTGATTCCATTGAAGTTTAAGATTTTGCTATCAATTGAAGTTGTTTAATTACTTGTTTTGTTTAAGATTTTGCTATCAATTGAAGTTGCAACAACACAAGTATGGTTTAGGGCGGGTGTATTGTAGGCAGCTAGCCTAAGATCAAGTGTGGTTTAGGAAGGGTGTATTGTACTTACACTTCCGAAAGTAATATTGAATGAAAAATTGACACCAGTTGGGCAAGATGTAACTTTCCTAAATTAGTTTTAGTTCTGAAATATAGTTCACCACCAAACTACAAATTAAAGAAAGTGCATCCAGTTGCTTCAAATTAAGGATTTCATATTGTTGTTATACTAGGTATGTTATTGTTGTTGTTAGTCGGAATGAAAGTCATAAATGTGATATCTTTTACTAAATTGTTGCAATTGTTTAAGCCAAAGATTATTCTCTCTAATAATTTTACTATTTGACAGAATCCAAATTCGGAAAAAAGATTGCTTTGCTATTTTTTTGGTGATCGCTTATCTCTTTCTCTTTAATTTAGGCCAAGCAAAGGTAAGTTGATTTCTCTCTATTTTCTTATAATGAAGTCATTAAATGTAGTTTAGTTTAGGATTGTTCGCTGTGAGGTGACTTAGTCACTTGAAATTGATTAAGTGTAGGTACTTGAATTTTGAATTTTTGTTTTGAATGTGGTTTATTTTGGTGAATTGGGTGGTGACTTAGTGACTTAAAATTGATTAAGTGTAGCTAGTTGAAAGGTGAATTTTTATTTTAAATATGGTTTAGTTTGGTGACTTGGATGGTGACTTAGTGACTTGAAAATGTTGAAGTTTAGGTACTTGAAATGTGAATTTTTGTTTTGAATGTAGTTTAGTTTGGTAACTTGTGAGGTGACTTAGTCACTTGAAATTGATTAAGTGCA
>NW_025878707.1:0-1110 GCF_002878395.1 Capsicum annuum
GTTATCCTTCATTGGTGTTGTGTGTCTTGGTGTTTGATACACACCTTGGTGCTATTCATTGGTGTGGGTGTATGTCTCACTATCTATCCTTTATGTTTATGCACTTTTCTCTTGTTTGTGTTTGAATCCGTGTAGTGTTTTCTTCATCTATCTTCTATTTGTGTTCTTCTACTTTATCTTCTTTATTGTATTTGCTATTTTCATGTTTTAGGGTGATCTTGTATCATTTGGTATCAAGATCCATATATTAGAGTTGTTCCCACAACTCTAAGTCTTGGATCTAAAAAAATCTTAATAAAAAAGAGTCTAAAGTAAAAAAATCACAAAAAAAAGTTGAATCTCGTGTTGTTAGTGGTAGATCCGCATTTAAAAGGTTAGATTTACTAAATTTTTTTTGTTTTGTTGGGTTCTAGTGATCCTTGCTCCCTAGCACTCAAGGAGTCTAGATCTAAGTTTGGAGCAAGATTTGGTTCATTTTGAGCCCTTTCCACCATTGTTGAGGTGTGTTTGAAGCTTTTATGGTTGGATCTCGTGTCTGAATAACTCTTTTGTGGAGTTTTGTTTCTTATTTGTTGTTTATTATGATTGGTTTGGTAAAGGGAACCTAGATATAAAAGATAAATTGAAGTTAGGGTTTATTTGCCTAGTGGTCAAACCTTGGTCAACTCTTGAATATTCATTTTGTTCTTCCCTCATCTTCAAATCTTGTTGAAGAAGAATATTCAAAGTACTAGTTTGATCCACAAAAAGAAAGAAAGAGAAGGTGAAAGTTGTTTGTATAAAGAGTATTCCCTAGCATATTCATAATCTTCCAAAAGAAGAGGGGACAAAGGGAATATCAAAGTACAATTTAAAGTACAAGGGGGGGGGGGGGGGAACAATTGTTTTCAAATCCATTTGAACTTGGAAAAGGGGTCCAAACCCTCCATTCCATGCCCCCCCAATTTCGTTCATACACTTTCTTAATTCAAGTGTGGCCGAGATAAGAAGATTGAAAAATTGAAAATTTTAAAAAGTAACGTCCAATCACAAACTGCCATGTCATCACTTTTTTGAACAACTAAAATTGAGCTCTTAAATTAGATTTCCTATTTTCTATTTGTTGTTTGT
>NW_025878708.1:0-1438 GCF_002878395.1 Capsicum annuum
TTGATAACGCTCAATCTACAGCTCTCGTGGGAGTGTAAAGCGGTCGTTAGCAAATATAGAACCCAACCTGGGTTGGGTATCGATCCCACAGAGAATAGCTTGGCCAACAAGCAAGAGAAATTACTAGACTTTTAGTGCAAGTCTCGTAGGAAAGGGGGGATTGTAGTATGTAACCAAAACAAGAATGTAAGAACTGAAAATAGCAAAATAAAGAGAGATTGTCACGTGTGTTGTAAACAATGAGAATTGAGGCGTTGGGGTTATGTCCACCTTCTGAGGTATACGTCTCTATTGGCTATGAGTGTGTAGAGTCTTGACATGTAATTGCTTATAGAGAATTGTAGTCGATGGTAAATCCAAGCGTCTCTCGACCTAAACAAGGACTATTTCACTTTAACTCTCTCGAGCTTAAAGCGTGACTAACGGTACGAATTCTCCAAGAAGTTAGTCCAGGTACGGCACTAGCTTTTTAATAGGAAAGGGTGTCCTACTACCTTGACATTATCTCTTTTCCAGACAAATAACTTTTCTCTCGAACAAGTCAGATGTTAGACTGGCGTTGGTCTATGCGTCTTCTTTTCTAGACAAATAACCTTTCTCTCGAACAGGTTAGATGTTAGAATGGCGTGTTCTTGTGTTTGAACCGCAAAGAATGTAGATTTAAGATGAAGAGAATAATGATATAAGCAATATACTTGTCTTGAACTCACAAACTCATAGCTATAGATAGTAACTCATTCGGCTTCCATAACCCCAACTAAGAGATTTAGTTACCCATGAATGCGAAGGATATCACGTTTTGCATGGTGGATGGCGTGAATAGTAGGTGTTTGGCGTGTGGTTTTAGTGATTCCGTAGCAAGTAACGATTCTCTTGTTGTGGAATTTAAGAGTAGAAGAATGAAGAATTGAGAATGGGTTGTAGGAAGATGTCTTAATTGTAAGGAGATGAATGAATTGTCAGAATGTCTCCCCCCTCTTTAAAATCTCTAACATGATAGGGTATTTATAATACTCCTATCCTACTCCTACTAAACTAATAAAATAAATAACCAAATCCTAATATACTAATGAAATCCTTGACCCAATTGTACTAGGGTAAGGTTACAAAATTATAATCCAAATAGAATGATGAAACACATAACCTAATTGCACTAGGTTAATGTATTATGGCAAAAATCCAGCTTTGTGTCTGTAAGTCCCAAAGTCTTCAGAAATGCTGTTTTAGCCCGGGACAGATTTTCCATGCAGCAGATTTAGTCCTTTATGCGTCCAGCTCCTTTCCATCTCGTTTGTGAGCTTTCTTTTGCGTCAAGTAAGCCATAAATTGCTGTATTTTGCATCATTTATACCTGAAACTTTCCTAATCACATTTGTTAGCTCATTTACAGGAAAAAGGACTAAAAGTGTACGAAATAGATAATTAGTTCTCGAAACTA
>NW_025878709.1:0-5232 GCF_002878395.1 Capsicum annuum
CATTTTATGTGAACATTACTAGTACATGTAAAATGTGGGGTGTTACATCCTCCCCCCCTTAGGAACATTCGTCCCGAATGTTAACATAACTGTATAGTCTAGGCAGGTTTGAATTTCTGGTCACACAACTTTTAATAACATAACTAGTATTCAAACACATACCTATTAATGTTCCTCCTCTGTATCTTTTGGTCCCTCCTTGTCTTCAAATAGATGAGGGTATTTGGATATCATTACTTCCTTCGGTTCCCACATTATCTCTTCT
The DNA here is from genome assembly GCF_002878395.1 of Capsicum annuum. Classification (NCBI taxonomy): domain Eukaryota; kingdom Viridiplantae; phylum Streptophyta; class Magnoliopsida; order Solanales; family Solanaceae; genus Capsicum; species Capsicum annuum. The sequence goes on from NW_025878709.1 coordinate 266, forward strand.
ACTTGGTTGTTTCTCCAGAGTACCTTTACTGATGCCATTTCTTTGTTCCTTAACTTTTTAACTTGGCGATCTAGAATAGCAACCGGTACCTCTTCATAAGTAAGATCCTCTGTGACCTGTACATCTTCTATAGGAGTGATACGAGAGGGGTCACCTATGCATTTTCGAAGCATTGACACATGAAACACTGGATGAACCATTGAAAGTTCCTGGGGTAGCTCTAATTCATATGCAACTTGTCCGACCCTCTTGGTAATCTTATATGGCCCTATGTAACGTGGGCTTAGTTTCCCCTTCTTACCAAATCTCATAACCCCTTTCATTGGTGATACCTTTAAAAATACCCAATCTCCAATAGAGAATTCCAGCCCTCTTCTCCGAATATCTGCATATGATTTATGACGACTTTGGGCTGTTTTTAGCCGTTGTTGTATCACCTTAACTTTTTCCATGGCTTGTTGGACTAAATCTGGCCCGAGCAAGGTGGTTTCACCCACTTCGAACCAACCAATTGGTGACCTACATTTCCTCCCATACAAAGCTTCGTAAGGTGCCATCTTGATGCTTGAATGGTAGCTGTTATTATAGGCAAATTCAATAAGAGGCAAGTGTTCTACCCAGCTACCTTTAAAATCTAATGCACAGGTTCGCAACATATCCTCAAGTGTTTGAATAGTACGCTCTGCTTGGCCGTCTGTCTGGGGATGGAAGGCTGTACTCAAATTCACTCGCGTCCCTAAACTCCTTTGAAAGGACTTCCAAAATTTTGCCGTGAATTGAGCTCCTCGATCAGATATAATAGAGAGTGGGACCCCATGTAGCCTAACTATCTCTTTGAGTTATAATTTGGCATATTCTTCAGCTGTATAATCACTCCTAACTGGCAGAAAGTGCGCTGATTTCGTGAGTCTATCAACTATCACCCATATGGAGTCAAACTTATTAACTGAACGAGGCAAACCAGTTACAAAATCCATATTAGTCATATCCCACTTCCAAGTCGGAATCTCTATACATTGCATGTAACCACCTGGCTTTTGGTGCTCTACTTTGACTTGTTGACAAGTAGGACATTGAGCCACAAACTCTGCAAGGTCCTTTTTCATGCCTCCCCACCAAAACACTCCCTTTAGGTCATGATACATCTTAGTAGATCCTGGGTGGATGGAATATCTTGAATGATGGGCTTCTTCCATTATTCTCCTTCTGAGTCTATTAACATCAGGCACACATAATCTATTTTGGCAATAAAGTACTCCATCTTGTGTAAGCCTAAACTCCTTCATTATACCCTGACTTACTTTCTCCTTAAGGCATTGTAGAATAGGATCATAACACTGTTTTTCTTTCACTTCCCTTATCAATGAAGAATCGGTAGCATTATGTACAATAATATCCTTCCTTGGAGTTTCGAGTAGACGAACACCCAGATTGGCTAGTTGACGCAGATCCTTAGCCATGCCTTGCTTTACCCCTTTCTGATCACTGGTACCCATGAGTGTCTTACGACTTAGAGCATCAGCCACCACATTTGCTTTCCCTGGATGGTATAATATATCAATATCATAATCTTTTATTAACTCTAGCCACCTCCGCTGCCTCAAATTTAGATCTTTCTGCTTGAAAATATACTGTAAACTCTTATGATCTGTATATATGTTCACGTGTATCCTATACAAATAGTGGCGCCATATCTTTAAAGCAAATACAACCGCTGCTAGCTCAAGATCATGTGTTGGGTAGTTTTTCTCGTGTGGTCTCAATTGTCTCGAGGCATAAGCAATCACTTTACCATGTTGTGTTAGTACACACCCTAAACCAACTCCTGAAGCATCACAATACACTGCATATCCCTCTGAGCCTTCTGGAAGCACTAGCACAGGTGCTGAGGTTAGCCTACTTTTCAATTCTTGAAAGCTCCTTTCACATGCATCATTCCATTGGAATTTGGTTTCCTTGTGAGTTAGCTTAGTAAGAGGTGCAGATATAGAAGAAAAACCTTCAACAAACCTTCTGTAATAACCTGCCAATCCAAGGAAGCTTCGAACTTCTGTAGGTGTCGTTGGCCTTGGCCAATCTTTCACAGCCTCTATCTTTTGTGAATCCACCCTTATTCCTTCATCCGATACAATATGGCCCAAAAATGCCACTGACTTTAACCAAAATTCACATTTGGAAAACTTAGCATACAACCGACGATCACGGAGAACTTGTAGCACTAGTCGTAAATCATTTGCATGGTCCTCTTCTGACCTTGAATACACCAGAATATCATCTATAAATACTATCACGAACACATCCAGGAAAGGCTTGAACACTCTATTCATCAAATCCATAAAAACTGCTGGTGCATTCGTTAGCCCAAACGACATAACAAGAAATTCAAAGTGACCATATCTGGTTCGGAAAGCTGTCTTAGGTATATCCTTTTCCTTCACTCTCACCTGATGATAACCTGATCTTAAATCGATCTTTGAAAAGTATTTGGCACCCTGTAACTGATCAAACAAGTCATCAATTCTGGGGAGGGGATATTTATTCTTAATGGTCACCCTATTCAGTTGTCGGTAGTCAATACACATCCTCAATGTGCCATCCTTTTTACGCACAAATAAAACTGGTGCACCCCAAGGGGACACACTAGGCCTTATAAAACCCTTTTCTAACAAGTCTTTCAGTTGCTCCTTTAATTCACGTAATTCTGCCGGGGCCATTCTATATGGAGGAATAGAGATAGGCTCGGTGCCTGGTAATAAGTCAATACCAAAATCTATTTCTCGTTCTGGAGGCAAACCAGGGAGTTCCTCAGGAAAGACATCAATAAATTTATTCAATATTGGAATAGACTGGATAGTTGGTGATTCTGCCTCCACATCTCTCACTCTAACGAGATGACATATATATCCCTTTGATATCATTTTTCTGGCTTTAAAATAAGAGATAAACCTCCCTTTTGGTGCCCCAATATTGCCTTCCCATTCAAGGATTGCTTCATTTGGAAAGTGAAAGTACACTCTCTTGGTTCGGCAGTCAACGGTGGCATAGCAAGAAGCCAACCAATCCATACCCATTATAACATCAAATTCTACCATTTCTAACTCGATAAGATCAGCTAATGTATCTCGGTCGCAGATAGTCACTATGCAGTCACAATAGACTTTTCTAGCTATAATTGACTCCCCAGTTGGTGTAGACACCGCAAGTGGTTGATTCAATAATTTAGGTGTTCTACCAAGCTTCCCAGCAACTAATGGAGTAATATATGACAATGTAGAACCAGGGTCAATTAATGCATACGCTTTATGTGAGAAGATGGACAATGTACCTATAACCACATCGGGTGAAGCTTCCAGGTTCTGTCGAGTCCCTAGAGCATATGTGCGATTTTGGGCCACGCTGGAACTAGCTGCCCCTCTAATACCTCTGCCGCGACCTATAGGAAATTGCTCACCTCTACCTGATGGAGGCACTGATGATGATGATGCAACAGCTGATCCAGTAGGTTGTGCCATATCACCCCTGCGTCTTCTTGGGCAATCTTTTATTACATGTCCTGGCATACCACACCAATAACAAACATCTGTTCCCATGCGACACGCACCTATATGATATCTCCCACATTGTCTGCAAGGCTGCCTAGGAGGCATTTGCTGGCTTCCCGAATATCTTGTTGTCCGTGTACCTTGGCCCTCACTTCTCTGCCCAAATTGATCATTTCTAGACCCTTGAAATTGTGGTGGAGCACTAGCTGTAGAGTAAGAGGATGATGGCCTGGGTGGCCTGTTAGAAAATCGTGGCCTAAACTCACCCTGGGGTGGTGTAAACTGTCCTGTAGATCTGGCCCTCTTGGATTGCCCCCTTTCTATTTCTTGGGCCCTCCTTCTTTGTCTCTGATCCTCCAGTTTCTGTGCAAAAGCTTGCATCCTCGCTATATCCATGTCTTTATTCAAAGAAGCAATGGTACAATCTCTAACCAAATATGAATCCAACCTATCCACATACCGATGGACTCTATCTGCCATAGTAGCAACAACATTAGGAGCGTACCTGGCCAGAGAATTAAATTTAAGACTATATTCCCTCACGCTCATATTTCCCTGATGGAGGTTCAGGAACTGATCTGCACGGGCCTCTCGGATCTCTAATGGCAAGTAATGATCAAGAAAGACAATTTTGAACTCCTCCCAAGTAGTTGGAGGTGTATCTATGCCTTGGGACTGCTTCCAAGCTTCGTACCACAATATAGCCACACCCTTCAATCTATATATTGCCAACTCAGCAGCTTCTGAACCACTCACATGCATAACATCTAAGGTGCGTTGGATCTGATCAATAAAATCCTGTGGATCTTCATTTGGATCTGATCCAGTGAATGATGGAGGGTCTAAGTTAAGGAAATCATGTATTCTCGTACTGGCTGCCCTACCTGCACCAACTGCACCTGCAACTGGGCCTTCTTGTCTTTGACCTTGGCCAACAACTATACGAGTCAACAGTTGAACTGCATTTCTCAAATCCTGCACAGAAGCATCAACAGGTGGTTCTGGGGGATTTTCACTCCTTCCTGGTACATCAACAGATGGAGGGGTTGGAGATGTCTGTGATAGAGACTCATCTAGAGCCTCACTTTGTTGTCTCGCCCGATTGGGTATACCAACTACCACTTCTACTTCCTTTCCTTTACCTTTACTCTTCCTTGTCTCTGGCATACTTACTGTACAAAATAATTCAGGGGTTAGACATGATACACTTATAATATTTGGCTTTATGGCACGATCTAAAGAATGAAAAGAAAGTGACAACTCCTAAATGCCACGTAGCCTCTTGTTTATAAATGTGGTGCACAACACATCGATAAACAAGATTCTACATAGACACGGCTTTGTAGACTCCCTAGGACGACCCTCTCTGATACCACTTCTGTCACGCCCCAAATCCTATTAAGGCGGACTGGCACCCGTTGCCGG
>NW_025878710.1:0-3688 GCF_002878395.1 Capsicum annuum
ACCATGGAGAGTTGAGTATAAAAAGTATATATGGTAAGCCCCCCAAAGACTAGAAAAATTACTTAATGAAATAGATTAGGGACAAAAGTATCTTTTCTCTCTACTACTTCTTAGGATTGTAGAACACCTTTACTGAGCCTTTCATACTCTCTTCAACCCAAGCCATCACTTTCTTTAGTAGCTTTAATCCTTTTTTTCTTTTCAAAAATTGCTTCTCTACCTCGCAAAAATAGAGGTGAGGTCTACACACATCCTACCTTCCCCAAACACCACTTGCAGAATTACACTAGGTATGTTGTTGTTGTAACCTCGCAGCTTTGTCCTATAGAACCTTGGCCTCAATTTCTTGATCACACACAAGTGAAAGCAAAATTTACTTCAATACTGGGAGAAATATATTATTGAATTGTTGTATCTATATTATTGCATTGAGACTCTAGTTATAGACATTATATTAGACTCCTTTTCCAACTAGGACACTACATTTCAATCCTTTTCCAATTAGGATTCTATATACTATTCCTGTTCCTACTTCTATTTTAACACTCCCCCTCAAGTTGGTGCATACAGATCGTACGTACCAAGCTTATTCTGGATGTAATCATTACAACATCAATGAGGGACTTGGTGATGATATCTATAAGAATACTGGTAAGGACTGTTCAGGACATATGGATGACCACAATTGAAAAGGAATAAACTGAAAAAGTGATCAAAAAAATATTAAACGTCGCCAGTAAGTCAATCTGTCGCTGGAAAATTACCGAAAATTGATCTAAAATATATGGGTCATCTCGACCTATTGGTGGCAACACTGAAGAAAACCGAAACTACGTAAATCAGATCTGAGGAGTCACCAGAAAAGCGCACGAAACTACACAAATCAGATCTAAGGAGTCACCAAAAAATGCACGGTATTATACAACTCGGATATGAGGAAGTAATCTGAAAAGACGCACGGTGATATGCAAATTAGATATGAGAAAGTAGTCAACGGAAAGATACACGGTGCTATGCAAATCAGATACGAGGAAGTAGTCACTGAAAAGATGCACGGTGCAATGCAAATCAGATATAAGAAGTCACCGAAAAGAAGCATGATGACTACCTTTTTATCACAGATACTTCTCAAAATTAGTCCGTCTCAGCATGATTGTTTCTCATGCATATATTTTTGGCCCAACTTTCACCAACATAACATTGGCCAGACGAGCGGCATATATGGGTAGTAGCCGTCCGTCGACAGCTAAAGCTCTTTGATTCTCTATCAAGAGTACAAAGACCATGATACCATGTGAGAAATATTGAAAAAAAATATTATTGAATTGTTGTAGCTACATTATTATGTTGAGATCCTATTTATAGACACTACATTAGACTCTTTTTCCAACTAGGACACTACACTTTAATTCTTTTCCAAGTAGGATTCTATATATCATAGATATGGCACTTAGGCCTAACTCAACCACAAAAGCTAGCTCATTAGGGCAGGACTGCACAAGTCTAGGGCTGTGCAAAAATCGAACCGATCGATAAACCGAACCGATAAAAATATTATTGGGTTATTGGTATTAGATTATCGGGTTAACGATTTTTTATTAGTTTTATAAAAAAATTTATTGGGTAAACGGTTCGGTTTTAGCTTATTGGGTTATCCCTATTTATGTTATATATATAAATCTCTCTCTCTTTATCTATCTATCTATCTATCGATCCATCTCTCTCTCTCTATATATATATATATATTTATAGATATGTGTATGTATATAGATTATATGCACTACTAATTCACAATTCAGTGATTCACAAAGTATTAACCTATTTAGGGCAACAAAGGCACAATATAAAGTTCTGCTATTATCGTAATGAAAACCTTAAAAAATTTAAAGCTTCCAACAATTAGGATTTAATTTTTTTCCTAACTAACATTCAGTTCAAGTTTGAAGATTCTTGTAAACTAAAATGCATTGCGTAGGTTTTGGCGGTAATTAAGATTTTATTTTTTTTATGTTAGTTGTTGCTATTTCAATTTTATAAGCATTTTCTTATTGGTTAAACCGAAAACCGAACCGTTAAAGACCAAAAACCTATAAACCAAAATCGATAAGAAAATATCTTATTGGTTGGTTATTGATTTTACATATTTAAAAACCGAAAACTGATAAACCGAACCAATAACACGTAAAACCGAACCGAACCGACCGATGCACACCCCTACATAAGTCCATATAAGGAGACCAAGTACCCAATTCTTTTCTCATGGACTCTTAATATGTGACAGGTGGACCTGACTTCATGCTAGCAATGAAACCGAAGGCGTTGAAGTCTAAAAAAGGCTTGTTTGACACAGGACAGGCTGCGAAATAGGGGAATACACCTATGCTCTATCTGCCTTCTATGTGGAGAATATGAAGAAGCAATAACCATCTTTTTTTTTAGGCAAAATGCTCTTATGGACCCTTCTACTATGTTCGTTTTGTAAGTTGAACACTTCTACTTACATGTTTGTCATCTGGATCCCTGAACCCATTAAAAAACAACATTTTAAACCCCCTTTTGGTGAGTGTAACACACTCTCCCCACATCATCTGCCACGTCAGCTTCCACTTCATTTTTAGGTATTACATTAAATTCCATGTCATTTTAATTTAATATTAAAAATAAATTTAATTAAATAAAATTCTTCTATAAATTGTAGAAAAATTTATAAAATATATGCCAAGAATTATCAAAAATCAGTCATACCATTTTCTTCATCAGTCCAAAAACATTTTTAAAGAAATAATCTTTACTGATCAATTATCAAAAAAAGGAAGAAAACTTTTGACACCTCATAAACACAAAACACATAAAGATTGCGTTTCTATTCAAGAATGGTGAATTTGGACTCAAAATGCCAAGAATTGTCAAAAGCAGTCACAATATTTTCTTCATCAGTCAAAAAAAGCTTTTACAGATCAATTATCAAAAAAAAGAAAAAAAAACTTTGACACACCATGAACATAAAACTCCACATCAATAGGATAATCTCCATCTCCGGTGCCCCTTTTGCCATATTGGAAAATATACAGATAATTCACCAACATTGATGGCTCTTCTTCATCATCTAATGGTTCATCTTCATCATCATTTTCATTGAAATCTAATGGATTTTATGAGTTGAATTTTCTTAAGAGTAGTAGTGCAGCTACAGAGATTTGAAGGGTCAATTGAGGCAGTTATTGTTCATTGTAACTGTTATAAGAGACATTGAGAAATAATGGATCTTCCCCTTCTCTCTTCACTCATCCATAAACCCTACCAAAATCCCAAAAAAAAACAGCCGAAACTCTTTCAAATAATTTATTAACAAAGTAGAATGTGAAATCGGCAACGATGGCTTCTTCTTCTCCGTCACCATTCTCTATCTCCTCCTCAGATTTCCCGGCACCTCATCAATCAACCACAGATCTGTCACTTCTTCAACTATCCACTCACGTGCATCTCACATGCTCTCTTATCAACCATCTACCTTTCGTAATTTCTCCACATCTGATGTTATTAGAGGTAAAGGGTATGAAGTTTCGAGGGGTACATTTAATCGGCTTATTAAGAGATTTGAGAAGGAGAAGATGAGTGGCGATGTGAAGAAGCTGAAAGAGTTGTATGGTTCTTCTGAGTTGGTTGATAATTTGAGCGAGAATGTTTG
>NW_025878711.1:0-2710 GCF_002878395.1 Capsicum annuum
ATCCAAGGATATAATTATTTTAGCAAATTTGATTGTAAATCAGGATTTTACCACCTAAAGCTAGAAGAAGAATCTAAAGAATTAACCGCATTTACGGTACCACAAGGATTTTATGAATGGAACGTGTTACCATTTGGATATAAAAATGCACCAGGTAGATATCAACATTTTATGGATAGTTATTTTAAACAATTATCTAATTGTATAGTATACATAGATGACATATTATTATATACAAAAACCAAAGAAGAACATCTAAAATTATTAGAACAATTCACAGATATAATAGAAAAATCAGGAATAAGTCTAAGCAAAAAGAAAGCTGAAATTATGAAAAACCAGATAGAATTTTTAGGAATACAAATAGATAAAAGCGGAGTAAAAATGCAACAACATATAGTACAAAAAACAATAAATTCGAAAGAAGAATTAGATACAAAAAAGAAATTACAATCATTTTTAGGATTAGTAAACCAAGTAAGAGAATATATTCCAAAATTAGCAGAAACCTTAAAACCACTGCAGAAAAAATTAAAAAAGGACATAGAATATAATTATGATGAAAAAGATAAAAAACAAGTTCAAAAAATAAAATTACTTTGTAAAGAATTACCTAAATTACAATTTCCAGACGAAAATAGAAAATTTATATATATAGTAGAAGCAGATGCAAGTGAATATAGTTACGGAGGAGTCCTTAAATATCGATATGAAGCAGAAAAAATAGAACATCATTGTAGATATTACTCAGGTACGTTCAACGAAACAGAAATAAAATGGGAAATAAATAGAAAAGAGTTATGTTCATTATATAAGTGTTTATTATCATTTGAGCCATATATTGTATATAACAAATTTATTGTACGAACAGATAATACACAGGTACGATGGTGGCTAACAAAGAAAATACAAAATTCAGTTACAACAAAAGAGATTCGAAGACTAGTTTTAAATATATTAAATTTCACATTTACAATTGAAGTGATCGGCACTAACAAAAATGTCATTGCAGATTACATATCAAGACAAAGCTACACAGACTGAAATAGTAGAGGAAGATACTCTAGAAAAAATACTTAACACTCTAACTACGCTTTCAATGAAAGTGGACAGTATGGGTAATGAGATAGAAAAGCTAAAGACTAATGAAGGTAAACTGAAGTCTATAGCTACAAATCAGCTAACTCAGCAGTGTGCAGAGCTATGTCGATCGGAAGACATTAAAAATCCAGAGCTAGAAGGAGACGTTGGGACACTCCATAAAACCCATAACATTTATCAATCTACTTCTGCAGGTACAAGCAAAGGAGTTAATAGACCAAGATACCAAAATGCAAATATGAATAAAATATTCGAAAAACCATTTACTCCTAAAACACAAAAAGACCATTTATTCATAACCCCAGAGCTACAGATATCAAAGAACCAAACACCAATTATATAACCCAAAAATTACAAGGATACAACAAACTGATAGCACTACCCAAAACTAACCCAAGCCTAGTTAAAACTTGTTTTGACTATGGATTACTAAATACCATATACACCCAAGACGGAGAAGAGTTAACAGCTATGGAAGAATTATACAAGATATTTACTACCTATAAAAGAATAACAAAAGGAACTTTATTTTATATAAAGTGTTATACTGCACCAGCAGAGATATTGTATGATGAGATAAAACCAGTGATACAAGTTGTAAAGATAGGACTGACAAGAGACATGATTATACCGGAAGATATATCGCGACAACCGGAGATACCAAGAATAGAGATACCAGATTTTTACGCAAATAAAAGACTTATTGGACTAGCTACAATCATACAAGAACTAGCAAATAACTACGCTAACGGAAATCCAATATGGAGCTATTATTCAAGAGACCACCAAATGATATATTCAAATTCGAAAGAACTAAGACAAGCAGATATGGAAGACGTAAGACAGTGGATATTGACACTACTCAACCCAGAAAAACAATCTACCGCACGAGCAATAAAAAAGGGATTTATTTCAGACGGACTACTAACGAGATACTGTAAGATAATTGGACATAAATATCCAGACCACCAATGTTCGAGGTGCAATGGAGAAGATAATATTATTCCAGAGGTACATTTAGAATAAAGAAGATAAAATGCCAGCTGGAAGGATAAAGATAAAGAGCAATAATGGAGCAGATACAGAGCAATAATGGAGCAGATACAGAGCAAATAATGGAGCAGATACGACAAAATCAACGGAGACAAGATACTGTACATTAATTAATTTGTTAGACTTTTTATATATGTAGCCACTATAGTTGACTAGTTTATTTCTTAGTCTTAGAAATTGTATGAAAGTTAGGCTTTACTTTTACGTAACTAACTTAGAATTTTTAGAAAAAGTAGATGGGGATAGACCCCACTTCTTTAATTTTCATTACTCTTTAGACAAAAACAGAGATGTAAATTTGTAAGATTCGTTCTATAAATACAAAGGCAGAAGCACTACGGAAGACAGGCCGTAGAAAGCTTTCTTTTGAAACAAACCTTTCTCTCTCCATTCCACAAACAAAAAATACTCAGTTAATTAGATAAATATACTTCAATGGAAAAAGCTATGGAACAACAAAACTCAGAAACATCAAAGCTACCGGAACAGGTATATCTATTTATAATTATGAATAGCTAATTTCATAATTCCCAACAATCATGATATGATAAAATAA